>NC_073404.1:30725503-30928003 GCF_028641065.1 Leucoraja erinaceus
TTAAAGTACTGTTGGAGAAGGTATGTTGTCATCTTAGAGATCGTGGTGATGGGATTAAAGTCACAGATTTGTTGAATCAAATCATAATTGAGCTGCTGCAAGGAGAAAAATAAAAACGCCATTGAGTGTCGACATTTAATTTAGTTTAGGGAAAACAGGCCCTTCGGCCCACCGAGTCCATGCCGACCAGCGATCCCCATGCACTAACACTGTCAAGAATCAGTCAATCTCCACCTTAAAAATACAGGGCTTAAAAAAATGATCCCAGGAATGAGTGGGTTAACAGATGATGAGCATTTGACGACCCTGGGCCTGTACTCGCTGGAGTTTAGAAGGATGAGTGGGTTCCTCATTGAAACTTACCGAATAGTGAAAGACTTGGATAGAGTGGATGTGGAGAGGATGTTTCCACTAGTGGGAGAGTCTAGGACTAGAGGTCACGGCCTCAGAATTAAATGACGTTCCTTTAGGAAGATGAGGAGGAATTACTTTAGTCTGAGGGTGGTGATTCTGTGGAATTAGTTGCCACAGAAGGCTGTGGAGGCCAAGTCAATGGATATTTTTAAGGCAGAGATAGATAGATTCTTGATTAGTATGGGTGTCAGAGGTTATGGGGAGAAGGTAGAGGATTCTAAAACTAGAGGGCACAGGCTTTAGGTGAGAAGGGAAAGATTTTAGAGGGGCCTCAGGGGCAACTTTTTCACTCAGAGGGTAGTCTGTATCTGGAACGAGCTGCCAGAGGAAGCTGTACATGCAGGTATATTGACTACTTTTAAAAGACATTTGGACAGGTGTATGTATAGGAAAGGTTTAGAGGGATATGGAACTTGGTTTGCATGGACAAGATGGGCCGAAGGGCCTGTTTCCGTGTGTACAACTCTCTGACTCTTTGGTTTCTAGGTTGTGAACTGCCAGCAGAGGGAGACAAACATCAACTTTCCTTCTGGTTTTGGAGGATATTTTAAAGATAACAACACCATGGAAACAGGCCCTTCGGCCCATCGAGTCCATGCCAGCCATCCGTCACCCGTTCACACTAGTTCTGTGTTATCCCACTTTCTCATCCACTCCCTACACACAGAGGGACGATTAATCTACAAACCCACACGTTTTTGGGAATTGGGAGGAAACCGGAGCACCCGGAGAAAACCCACATAGTCACAGGGGGTAACGTGCAGACTCCACACAGGCAGCACCTGAGGTCTTGTCTCTGGCGCTTTGAGGCAGCAGCCCTACCAGTCCTGAACTATTATTGGACTATCTTTGATAGTTATCGGAGGCGGCTCAAACTACAGCGAAGCTTCACTCCCTGACGAGCTCAATGCGTTCTACGCACGGTTTGATCGGGAGGACACTGATGTGCCTTCCCGATCCCCTATTCGCCCTGATGGTGTTACAGTCACGGTGGTCTACGTCAGAAGATCCTTCAGGGGGGTGAACCCTTGGAAAGCGCTTGGACCTGATGGTATACCCGGTCGAGTTCTCAAAACCTGTGCAGACCAACTGGCGGGAGATTTTACGGACATTTTCAAGAGGGCATCAATAATACAGGTGCCCAAGAAGAGTAAGGTGACGTGCCTCAATGACTATCGACCAGTGGCACTAATGTCTGTGGTGATGAAGTGCTTTGAGAGGTTGGTTATGGTGCACATCAACTCCTACCTCGACAAGAACCTCGACCAACTACAATTCGCCTACCGCCACAACAGGTCAACGGAGGATGCGATCTCACTGGCTCTCCACTCCGCACTGTACCACTTGGACAATAAAAACACTTACGCCAGGCTGTTGTTTATAGACTACAGCTCGGAGCTCAATACCATCATCCCCACCAAGCTGGTTATCAAGCTCACAGAACTGGGTCTCTGCGCATCCCTCTGCAATTGGATCCTCGACTTCCTCATCCACAGACCACAGTCTGTTCGAATTGGAGGAACCACTTCATCCTCAGTAACAATCGGTACGGGAGCACCTCAAGGCTGCATGCTCAGCCCCCTGCTGTACTCACTCTATACCCATGACTGTGTAGCCGGTCATAGTCCTGGGATGTCAGGACTGTCTTATGAAGAAAGACTGGATAGACTTGGTTTATACTCTCTAGAATTTAGAAGATTGAGAGGGGATCTTATAGAAACTTACAAAATTCTTAAGGGGTTGGACAGGCTAGATGCAGGAAGATTGTTCCCGATGTTAGGGAAGTCCAGGACAAGGGGTCACAGCTTAAGGATGAAGGGGAAATCCTTTAAAACCGAGATGAGAAGAACTTTTTTCACGCAGAGAGTGGTGAATCTCTGGAACTGTCTGCCACAGAGGGTAGTTGAGGCCAGTTCATTGGCTATATTTAAGAGGGAGTTAGATGTGGCCCTTGTGGCTAAGGGGATCAAGGGGTATGGAGAGAAGGCAGGTACGGGATACTGAGTTGGATGATCAGCCATGATCATATTGAATGGCGGTGCAGGCCCGAAGGGCCGAATGGCCTACTCCTGCACCTATTGTCTATGTTTCTATGTTTCTAGTGCGAACTCCATCATCAAGTTCGCCGATGACACCACTGTGGTTGGATGAATCACAGATGGGGACGAGTCAGAGTATAGAAGTGAGATCGACCGACTGACCAAATGGTGCCAGCACAACAACCTGGCTCTCAACATCAGTAAGACCAAGGAACTGATTGTGGACTTTAGTTGGGGAAGGATGAGGACCCACAATCCCGTTTATATCAACGGGACAATGGTGGAGAGGGTCAATAACTACAAATTCCTGGGCGTGCATATATCAGAAGATCTTTCCTGGACCCAGAACACCGATGCAATTGTCAAGAAGGCACATCAGCGACTCTACTTCCCGAGAAGATTACGGAGATTTGGCACGTCGAAGAGGATTCTCCTAAACTTCTACAGGTGTACAGTAGAGAGCATTCTGACTGGTTGCATCGTGGCCTGGTTTAGCAACTTGAACGTCCAGGAGCAAAAAAGATTACAAAAGGTTGTGACCACTGCCCAGTCCATCACCGGCTTTGACCGTCGTAGGGATCTATCGTAGTCACTACCTAAAAAATCATCACGGACCCACAACATCCTGGCCACACACTTATCTCACCACTGCCATCAGGTAGAAGGAGCCTGAAGACTGTAGCGTCCAGGTTCAGGAACAGCTTCTTCCCCACAGCCATCAGGCTATTAAACACATCGAATAAGCTATGAGCTCCGAACTACAAAAGACTATATTATTATTTGTTATTTGCACTATATTTGTTATTTATTGAACTTTTTCTTTTTTTCCCCGTTGTATACAATGTTTACATGTTCACATATTGTGTTGTGCTGCAGCAAGTGAGAATTCCATTGTCCCGTCACGGGACACATGACAATAAAACACTCTTGACCCTTGACTCTGCTGGCTTCACCTTGCACTGAACGTTGTTACCTGATCATGTGTCTGTACACTGTGAATGTCTCGATTGTGAACACGTATTGTCTTTCTGCTGACTGGTTCGCAAGCATAAAGAGCTTTTCACTGTACCTCAGTCCACATGACCATATAACCATATAACAATTACAGCACGGAAACAGGCCATCTCGGCCCTACAAGTCCGTGCCAAACAAAAAGACTATATTATTATTTGTTATTTGCACTATATTTGTTATTTATTGAACTGTTTCTTTTTTTCCCCATTGTATACAATGTTTACATGTTCACATATTGTGTTGTGCTGCAGCAAGTGAGAATTCCATTGTCCCGTCACAGCAAAGACACTGCAGTGACAATGAACTAAAGTCCACTAAAGTAAAGCACTAAAGTTGCGGCAGTGTGCCAACCTGACGCTTGTGGATGCATCTTGTCTCTTACCTCCTGCAACTGGTTCCATGCGAGGCCTTCCACAGTGACGTTTGGTTTCATGAGATGGAACACTATTTTGAAAACCTTATGGACCATCAGTGGAGGGTCACTTGACTTCATGACATCTACTACATCCTGTTCATTCAGTTTCCTGATATTTTCAATCAATTCCTTCAACATTAGCTCATGGAACAACACCTTCTCTCGACCTTCATACTCATTATCAAAATCTGCAGAGAAACCACACAGCAAGTGAAAGAAAGAAGATGCTCGTGTTAGAAAATGTCATAATAAAGAACTGTAGATACAGGTTTATAGCAAAGATAGGCACAGAGTGCTGGAGTAACTCAGCGGGTCAGGCAGCATCTGTGGAGAACATGGATAGGTGACGTTTCAGAGTGCTGGAGTAACTCAGCGGGTCAGGCAGCATCTGTGGAGAACATGGATAGGTGACGTTTCACAGAGTGTTGGAGTAACTCAGCGGGTCAGGCAGCATCTATGGAGCTAAGGAAATAGACAACGTTTCGGGCCGAAACCCAGAAGGGTTTCAGCCTGAAACGTTGCCTATTTCCAGAAGGATTTTGGCCCGAAAAGTTGCCTATTTCCTTAGCTCCATAGATGCTGCTGCACGATAACTCCAGCGGGTCAGGCAGCATCTGTGGAGAACATTGATAGTTGACGATTCACAGAGTGCTGGAGTAACTCAGCGGGTCAGGCAGCATCTGTGGAGAACACGGATAGGTGACGTTTCACAGAGTGCTGGAGTGACTCAGCAGGTCAGGCAGCATCTGTGGAGAACATGGATAGGTGACGTTTCACAGAGTGCTGGAGTAACTCAGCGGGTCAGGCAGCATCTCCGAAGAACATGGACAGGTGGCATTTTGGGTCGAGGGCCTTCTTCAGACCCCATACACTTGCCACATTATTGACTGAGAGTTATTATCACGGTCACAACGTTTAAGAAACATTTGGACATGTACATGGATAGGATAGGTTTAGAGGGATATGGACCAAATGCAGGCAGATGGGACTGGTACACTGTAGATGGGACATATTAGCAGTGTAGGTAAGTTGGGCTGAAGGGCCTGTTTCCACACTGTATCACTGTGATTATACTTTGGGTTGGGTTTTCTTGATTGAGCACTTAACCTGATATTTTAATTGTAATTCAACTCTACAGAGGAGGGTGGGCAGGTTACCAATGTCCAAACTGCCTTCTGGGTCAGTAGCTCCCTGCACGATGATGGAGCAGGTCTTGGTGAGGATGTCCAGCATCTTCAGCATGCTCCTGTACTCGTGAGCCACAATTTCGTGCTCAGTCCCAAGGTCAATGTCAAGGATGGCCATCGTTATCCCATCTCTGCCGCGCAGAGGCACACACACCCTCTTCCCTTTATACGTCGATGAGAAGACTACTTCCGAGGTGTCAGCACATCTGAAGAGGTAGTTTCTGAGTGTGAAGAACATTGAAGAGGAGTTAGAATGTGCACTGATATTGGACAACAGGCAGGTGTCAGGGGTTATGGGGAGAAAGCAGGAGAATAGGGTTAGGAGGGAGAGATAGATCAGCCATGGTTGAATGGCGGAGTAGACTTAATGGGCTGAATGGCCTAATTCTGCTCCTATTACTTATGAACTTATGAGGCAATAAGTTTCTCAGACTCAGACTCGATGGGCTGAAAGGCCTGTTTCCATGCTGTATCCCCAAGCTAAACACTTCCGATCAGAAGTTTCGTGCTGGTGATCTGAGGGAGTTAGATGTGGCCCTTGTGGCTAAAGGGAGAGAAGGCAGGTAAAGGATACCGAGTTGGATGATCAGCCATGGTCATATTGAATGCGGTGCAGGCTCGAAGGGCCGAATGGCCTACTCCTGCACCTATTTTCTATGTTTCTATGAAATGGCCCATGAGAACATCATTTCAAAAATTGAAGTTACCCTACACAAATCTTACAAATCTGGAAAAAAAACTAAATCTACTATCCAAGTGCAATAGAGGAAAAAAATAATTGTCCGGCACAGAAGTTCACACAATGGCAGGTGGAACTCCACGTAATGGGAAGATGTCACCACAGTGTGGTGCTGTTGAGCATGCTCTTCCCAGTGCACAGTGGTGCGGTGTAGAGTTGCTGCCTCACAGCGCCCGGGACACAGGTTCGATCCTGACTACGGGTGCTCTCTGTACGCTCTCCCCATGACCTGAGTGGGTTATTCCCGGGTGCTCCGGTTTTCTCCCACACTCCAAAGATTGTAGGTCAATTGTGGGATTGTGTGTGGGATAGTGCTAGTGCCTATAGAGCGATCGCTGGTCGGCACGGACTCAGTGGGCCGAAGGGCCTGTTTCCACGCTGTATTGCCAGAGTCTAAAGGATGATCAACTATCGTCCAATACAATCACTCGGTTTTAAATCTCTTTTCTATCTAGTTTAGACAATAGACTATAGGTGCAGGGGTAGGCCATTCGGCCCTTTGAGCCAGCACTGCTATTCAATGTGATCTTGGCTGATCATCCCCAATCAGTACCCCGTTCCTGCCTTCTCCCCATATCCCCCGACTCCGCTATCTTTAAGAGCCCTATCTAGCTCTCTCTTGAAAGTATCCAGAGGACCGGCCTCCACCACCCTCTGAGTCAGTAGCAATTCTAAATATTCCAATCATATTTAACCACATTGGATTTTATCAATGGAACTGATGTGCTACATACTGAGAACCATATTCTGCACCCTGTATCTTCCCCTTTGTTCTACCTATTGTACTGGAGTTTGACTTGCTTGTATAATATTATCTGATCGCATGGACAGCATTTTGGAGTATTGTGTGCAGATCTGGTGGCCACATTACAGGAAGGATACAGAGACTTTGGACAGGGTGCAGAGGAGGTTTACCAGAATGTTGCCTGGACTGGAGGGGATTAGCTACAGGGAGAAGTTGGACAGGCGTGGATTGGTTTCTCTGGAACGTCGGAGGATGAGGGGTGACCTCGTAAAAGTATATAAAATTATGAGCACTATAGATAAGGTAGACAGTCAGAAGATTCCTTGAATGCATACATCAAATACTAAAGGGCACAGATTTAAGTTGGGAGGGGCAACATTTAAAGTATCTGGTATAAACCTCAATCTGCAGTTCCTTTTTGTTACATCTCTGGAGAAAATGGATAAGTGACGTTTCAGGTTGGGACACTTCTTCAGATTGGTATCTGGTTTAAATGTAAGCTAGAGTGCTGGAGTAACTCAGCGGGTCAGGCAGCATCTGTGGAGAACATGGATAGGTGACGTTTCACAGAGTGTTGGAGTAACTCAGCGGGTCAGGCAGCATCTATGGAGCTAAGGAAATAGACAACGTTTCTATTATATAATAGAAACGTTGCCTATTTCCAGAAGGATTTCGGCCCGAAAAGTTGCCTATTTCCTTAGCTCCATAGATGCTGCTGCACTATAACTCAGCGGGTCAGGCAGCATCTGTGGAGAACATGGATAGGTGACGTTTCACAGAGTGCTGGAGTCACTCAGCGGGCCAGGCAGCATCTGTGGAGAACATGGATAGGTGACGTTTCACAGAGCCCCGAAACGTCACCTATTAATTCGCTCCGTAGATGCTGCCTCACCCGCTGAGTTTCTCCAGCATTTTTGTCTACCTTTGATTTTTCCAGCATCTGCAGTTCTTTCTTAAACAGAGATTTAAGGTGAGGGGGGAATGATTTAATAGGAACCCGAGGGGCAGCTGTATCGCACAAAGGGAGGTGGGTGTATGGAACGAGCTGCTGGAAGAGGTAGTTGAGGCAGGGACTACCACAACATTTAAGAAGTATTTAGACAGGCACATGGATAGGGTAGGTTTGGATGGATATGGGCCAAATGCAGGCAAGGTGGACTAATGTAGCTGGGTGGGACATGTTGGGCAGTGTGGGCAAGTTGGGCCGAAGGGCCTGTTTCCACGCTGTATCACTCTGTGACTCTATTAAGGGATGATCAACTTGAAATGAAATGACATCTGTTTTCAAGAGACAATAGGTGCAGGTGTGGGCTATTCGGCCTTTCGAGCCAGCACCGACATTCACTGAGATCATGGCTGATCATCCACAATCAGTACCCAGTTCCTACCTTCTCCCCATATCCCTTGACTCCGCTATTTTTAAGAGCTCTCTTCTGAAAGCATCCAGAGAATTGGCCTCCACCGCCCTCTGAGGCAGAGACACAGTTTTGTGTAGAAAGTAACTGCAGATGCTGTTGGTGACCCCATTCCTGTTCTCCAGAGATGCTGCCTGTCTCGCTGAGTTACTCTAGCATTTTGTGGCATCTGTTTCAGTTTGACCCGATTCACATTCCCTACAAATCAATTAAATATGAAAGGAACGGAACACGGGGATTCCAGGTCAAGGCACTTTACTGCATATCTTGAACCTTTGATGAAATTTACTGCCGTGTAAAATAGACTATGTGATAAGTGCGCCAAACAGTTTTTCACTGTAGCCTCGGTCCAGGTGACACCAATAAACCAAAAGTTAGTGTAGGAACTGAAGAAGGGTCTCGACCCGAAACGTCACCCATTCCTTCTCTCCGGAGATGTCGCCTGTCCTGCTGAGTTACTCCAGCTGTTTGTGTCCATCTTCAACCAAATGTTTTTAAGAAGGAACTGCACTTGCTGGAAAATCGAAGGTACACAAAAGCTGGAGAAACTCAGCGGGTGCAGCGTTGCCTTTTTCCTTCGCTTTCGGCCCGAAACGTTGCCTTTTTCCTTCGCTCCATAGATCTCCAGCTTTTTTGTCTACCTTCAACCAAAAGTTAGTGTCTGACCTGAAGTAGTTGTCCTTTCTGTTGAGAATCATCGGGGGAGAGTGAACATCGGACCATTGCTCAATGGGGTCGTTTTCAGAGGTCATCGTCTTGCATAAAACATATTCCTTTGAGGGGCAATGGAATAGGTTAGCAGGTATGTATTCACAAGCTCATACCTTCCTATGTCATAAGAATCACTGTCGAGGCACGGTGGCGCAGCGGTAGAGTTGCTGCCTCACAGCGCCAGAGACCGGGTTCCATCCCGACTACGGGTGCTGTCTGTACGGAGTTTGCACGTTCTCCCCGTGAACTGCGTGGGTTTTCTCCGGGTGCTCCGGTTCCCTCCCACACTCCAAACATTGTAGGTCAATTGCAAATTGTCCCCAGTGTGTATAGGAAAGCGTTAGCGTGCGTAGATCGCTGGTCAGCGCCACGGTGCCGTCCGGAGAGGACCCTGCGGCGAGAGTGGAGGGGTCGGTGCGACGGTCAATGATGGCACTGACCGACAGATGAGGACGGATACGTGGAAGTGAGGACGCCGCTGCCGGGGGAATGAATGGAGGACTGGAGTGGGGGGGGGGGGCCGCTCGGACGGGGGGGGAGGGGGGGAAAAAACAAAGGGGGACATGGCACAGGGAGGGGGGGGATTTGTAACTTTGTAAGCGCCCTTCCTGTGGCCACTATTTGCATACCTTTGCAAGCAAAGAATTTCACTGTGACTTATCACGTGACAATAAATCATTCAATACTAAACTCGACGGGCCGAAGGGCCTGTTTCCGCGCTGTATCTCTAAATCTACAACTAAAATGATTAAGCTAGGCCCGAAGATACTCATTAAAAACGCTTGTGAGGGGAGTGATGGACTACCTTGGTGGTGGTGGGTTCCACGAGATACGTGATGCCGGTCTGGATGCTGGGGCTGATGTTGAGCAGCCACATCATGGCGCTGTCCACTGCCCGCAGGATGCTGCTCTGGAGACGGACATGGTGGTAGGCGATGCTGAACGCCTTTGCGATGCCCTAGTAAACACATTACACCCGTCATTCCCCCGACTAATATGCCATTTACTGGGGGCAGCAGCAGAGTTGCAATGGCACCTGCGAATTCACAAGCTGGTACATTCCTAAATCATAAGAGTCATTGGTGCGGCACGGTGGCGCAGCGGTAGAGTTACTGCCTCGCAGCGCCAGGGACCCGGGTTCAATACTATTTTTGTATTGTGTATTGTACTGTTGTGCTGCTGCAAGAATGTCATGTACCAGGTTAATTCCTGGGATGGCAGGACTGTCATATGCTGAGAGAATGGAGCGGCTGGGCTTGTATACTCTTATTGAAACATACAAGATTACTAAGGGTTTGGACATGCTAGAGGCAGGAAAAATATTCCCGATGTTGGGGGAGTCCAGAACCAGGGGCCACAAAAATAAGGGGCAAGCCATTTAGAACGGAGACGAGGAAACACTTTTTCCACACAGAGAGTTGTGAGTCTGTGGAATTCTCTGCCGGGCGGTGGAGGCAGGTTCTCTGGATACTTTCAAGAGAGAGCTAGATAGGGCTCTTAAAGATAGCGGAGTCAGGGGATATGGGGAGAAGGTAGGAACGGGGTACTGATTGGGGATGATCAGCCATGATCACATTGAATGGCGGTGCTGGCTCGATGGGTCGAATGGCCTCTACTCCTGCACCTATTGTCTATTGTCATTGTCATTGTTCTGGGACTTATGACACCAAAACGCTCTTGACGTAACGGGAATGTTAGGAGAAGGCAAACACCGACTTTCCATTTTTTAATACATTTTGCTCTTTCGGAGTTTCGGAGAGGTTAACGAGGTTTCACAGAAGTCAGCAGGGGGGGGGGGGGGCGCCGCACCGGATAAAAGTTGATCTCGTGAGCGGTGAACACTTTGCCGCACTTGTCCCTCAGCGTGTCGATCCCCATCACCCCGAAGACTCGATTGTAGTGGTCCTTGATGGGGATGACCAGGAACGACCCCTCCGTCCGCTCCCGGTGGCAGTTCCAGAAGTGGACATTGCTGTGATCCTGCACCCTGTAGATATGCAGCGGCCTCCCCTCGTCCACCACCGCAAAACTGTGGCACAAAGCGGCAAGCAACACAGACACAAGCTCACTCACCACCCCAACCGTTCGGCCGAACGCACTATGGGAACTTCACTCACCCCCCTGCAGGAACTATACAACAGGAGGAGCAACTCCAGAGCAAACAAAATCATGAGAGACCTCTACCACCCCTGCAACGGACTGTTCCAGCCACTACGGTCAGGCAAACGCCTCCGTTGCCATGCAGTGAGAACGGAGAGGTTGAGAAGGAGTTTCTTCCCAGAGGCAATTCGGACTGTAAACGCCCATCTCACCAGGGACTAACTGTACAGAACGTTCTTCCTTCTATTATTTATTATGTAAAATAATATGTGTGTTATGATTGTGTTTATAAATTGTTTGGTTGTTTTGTTGTTCCGCGAGCATTGCCACTTTCATTTCACTGCACATCTCGTATGTGTATGTGACAAATAAACTCGACTTGACTTGACTTGAACAGGTCGCTGGCCCAACTCAAGGGGCTACGGAACCTGGAACCTTTCCTTATTTCACCATCTTTCTTAGAAACCGTATCTAAAGTGACCGCCATTCACATATCGATCTTAACAATTACATTGTATAGGAAGGTAAACAAAAATGCTGGAGAAACTCAACAGGTGAGGCAGCATCTATGGAGCGAAGGAATAGGTGACGTTTCAGGTCGAGACCCGCAAGGGTCTCGACCCGAAACGTCACCTATTCCTTCGCTTCATAGATGCTGCCTCACCTGCAGAGGTCCTGAACCGAAACGTCACCTCAGATTCAGATTCAGATTCAATTTTAATTGTCATTGTCAGTGTACAGTACAGAGACAACGAAATGCATTTAGCATCTCCCTTGAAGAGCGACATAGCAAACGATTTGAAAAAAATAATAATAAGTGGGGGGGGGGGGGGGGGGGGGGGGGGGGGGGGGGGGGGGGGGGGGGGGGGGGGGGGGGGGGGGGGGGGGGGGTGATTGGCAGTCACCGAGGTACGTTGTTTATAGAGTGCAGCCGCAAGAAGCCCTGCAAGGACCTGTCCCTCCCGGACCCATGGTTGGGGTGAGAGCAGTCCTTGGCGATGCTGAAAGACAACGTTGCACCTGCCTCCTTGCAGCTGACCCGATAGTCATGCCTTCGCTTCACCTGCCTCAGAGGGTCCCGACCCAAAACGTCACCTATTCCCTCGCTCCATAGATGCTGCCTCACCCGCTGAGTTTCTCCAGCATTTTTGTCTACCTTCGATTTTTCCAGCATCTGCAGTTCCTTCTTAAACACTTGTGTAGGAAGGAACTGCTGATGCTGGTTTAAACCGAAGATAGACACAAAATGCTGGAGTAACTCAGCGGGACGTTGGAATGGGTGATGTTCTTCGATCTGAAGAAGGGTCTCGACCCGAAACGTCACCCATTCCTTCACTCCAGAGATGCTGCCTGCCCCGCCGAGTTACTCCAGTATTTTATGTCTATAGACGTTAGGGTTGGGAGTGGAGGCGCGATGTATTAAAGGCCCACACTTACCTTACGCCCATGTCTCTGTACAGTGCCTGGTTGAGTACATAAGGTGCATCTTCCACTGTGCAAGCCACATAGTGTAGGAAGACCTCACCCCTGTCTGGCCTGTGGTAATTGTGCCTCAGCAGGGCAATGGACGAGCTGATTCTCTTGTTGTCACCGTGCGCCTCCGTGTCCTGTCACGGGAAAATTGTCCCATTACGAGGGTCGACGTTACAGACACAGCGTGGACCCAGCACGCTGATGCAATTATAAACAAAGCACATCAACGCCTCTACTTCCCGAGAAGATTACGGAGATTCGGTATGTCAGAGAGGATTCTCTTGAACTTCTACAGGTGTACAGCAGAGAGCATATTGACTGGTTGCATCGTGGCCTGGTTCGCCCAGGAGCGGAGTAGACTGCAGAAAGTTGTGACCACTGCCCAGTCCATCACCGGCTCTGATCTCTCCATCATCGAAGGGATTTACAGGAGTCACTGCCTCAACAAGGTGCTCAGCAGCAGAGACCCACAACACCCTGGCCACACACTCATTTCACCACCACCATTTTCACACAGAGAGTGGTGAATCTGTGGAATTCTCTGCCACAGAAGGTAGTTGAGGCCACAGTTCATTGGCTATATTTAAGAGGGAGTTAGATGTGGCCCTTGTGGCTAAAAGGATCAGGGGGTATGGAGAGAAGGCTGGTACGGGATACTGAGTTGGATGATCAGCCATGATCATTTTGAATGGCGGTGCAGGCTCGAAGGGCCGAATGGCCTACTCCTGCATCCATTTTCTATGTTTCTAAGAAGGTACAGGACCCTGAAGACTGTAACGTCCAGGTTCAGGAACAGCCTCTTCCCCACAGCCATCAGGCTATTAAACACTACAACCTCAAATAAGCTCTGAACTATTATTGTTATTATTGCACTATTATTGCTGATCATCCACAATCCGTACCCCGTTCCTGCTTTCTCCCCATAATCCCTTGATTCCGTTAGCCCTAAGAGCAAAATCTAACTCTCTCTTGAATACATCCAGTGAATTGGCCTCCACCGCCTTCTCTGGCAGAGAAATCCACAGATTCACAACTCTCTGGGTGAAGAGGTTTCTTCTCATCTCAGTCCTAAATGAGCTACCCCTTATTCTTAAGCTGTGACCCCTGGTTCCGGACTCCCCTAACATCGGGAAAAATGTTCCTGCATCTAGCCTGGCCAATCCTTTAAGAATTTTATATGTTTCTATAAGATCCCCTCTCATCCATCTAAATTCCAGTGAATACAATTCCTAGTCGACCCATTCTTTCATCACATGTCAGTCCCACCGGCCCAGGACTATTGTTCGGTCCTACCTTGTAAAGAGATTGAAAGACAACTTTATAAACGGGTTCCATGCTGGAGCTGGAGGTGGCTGCGGCCCGTTTGATGTCGTAAAACCATTTGCGTCTGGCTCTGTGACGTGCTCTCTCCAGGCAGTTCTGTTCACTTCTGGCCGTCAGGAACGTGACCAGGTTCTCAAAGTCGTCCTCCTTGCCCGAGATCTCAGCCACCAGCGTCTCGATGTACACGTTGAACTCTGACTTGGTCAGGGCGGGGTTGTCCGAGTAGTACTTACGGTAGAGCTTCAGCTTGTGATGGGCTGTGGGGCAAACGCAGGTCATCGAGTGATACACTGTGGAAACAGGCCCTTCGGCCCAACTCCCCCACACTAGCCAACAATGTCCCACCTGCCTGCACCTGGTCCATATCCCTCCAAACCTGTCCTGTCCATGTACCTGTCTAAATGTTTCTTAAACAATGGGATAGTCCCAGCCTCAACTACCTCCTCTGGCAGTTCGTTCCATACACCCACCACCCTTTGTGTGAAAAAGTTACCCCTCGGATTCCTATTGAATCTTTTCCCCTTCACCTTGAACCTATGTCCTCTGGTCCCCGATTCCCCTACCCTGGGTAAAAGACTCTGTGCATCTACCCAATCTATTCCTCTCATGATTTTGTACACCTCTATAAGATTACCCCTCATCCTCCTGCGCTCCATGGAATAGAGACCCCAGCCCTGCTCAACCTCACCCTATAGCTCACACCCTCCAGTCCCGACAACATCCTCGTAAATCTTTCCTGAACTCTTTCAAGCTTGACAATATCTTTCCTATTATAACTCAGCAAAACACAGCGCCCATATTGTCCACAGCGCAAGAAAAATTACCTGTGAGAAGTTTTGTTTAATTCATTGCCACAGATGGCTGTGGAGGCCAAGGCAATGGGTATTTTTAAGGCAGAAGTAGATGGTAGAGATTGTGCTTTCTTTACGGAGTTTGCACGTCTTCCCTGTGACCTGCGTGGGTTTTCTCTGAGATCTTTGGTTTCCTCCCACACTCCAAAGACGTGCAGGTTTGTAGATTAATTGGCTTGGTATAATATAAAATGCCCCTAGTGGGTGTAAGATAGTATTAGTACGCGGCCTTCGGTGGGCCGAAGGGCCTGTTTCCGTGCTGTGTCTCTAAACTAAACGTGCTACAATGCTGTAAGATTTCAGCATCTGTAGTATAATTCAGCTTTAGTTTAGAGATACAGCACAGAAACAGGCCCTTAGGCCCATCAAGTCCGCTCCGACCAGTGATCACCTGCACACTAACACTGTCCTACACACACCGGGGACAATTTACAATTTAGAGAAGACATTTAACCTACAAAACCCGCACGTCTTTGGAGGGTGGGAGGAAACTGGAGCACCCGGAGAAAACCCACGTGGTCACGGGGAGAACGTGCAAACTCCATACAGACAGCACACGTGGTCAGGATAGAACCCATGTCTCTGGCGCTGTGAGGCAGCAACTCCACCCGCTGCACCACCCATGTCACCCCTTGTGATTTCAGGGATGGAGTCGTTATGACTGTTGGACTTCCTTCCAGCCGGCCAAACAGTGCGTCTGGGAACTTCAGCAGCCGTGTAATACAATGGAGAGTGGAACGAAGGATTATCAGTGTCTGTGACCAGCCAGTTACAGGAACGTGCTGTCAATATCCTGGTTCCCCACCATCTCTGGCAGAGGCCTGGAAATATCCACACTGTCTCACAGCCTCTAGCTCTCGCAGCTCACAACCCAGTGGAACAAGGGTCTCGAACCGAAACATCGCCTATTCCTTCTCTCCAGAGATGCTGTCTGACCCGTTGAGTTACTCCAGCTTCTTGTGTCTATCAGCAATAGGAAATTTGATTTCTCGAACTTCAAGTAACCCTCCCTGTCCCTCTCTCTCCCTTCGCCCCCCCCCCCCCCACCCTAGTTCTAACATTTGCTTATCATCGTCTGCTTTGATCAGTCCTTATCACATCCTTCCATATCTCTGTCTCCCTCTCCCCCGACTCTCAGTCTGAAGAAGGGTCTCAACCTGAAACGTCACCCATTCCTTCTCCCCATCCATTCCATCCAGGCCTTTCACTAAATGGTAAGTTACAATGAAGTCCTCCCCTCATTCTTCTAAACTCCAGCAGGTAGAGGCCCAGTGCTGACAAATGCTCATCGCACTTTAACCCACTCATCCCCAGCATTGCATCAATCCACTCGTTCCGACTTAAAACACACGAAGGTTTCAGGGGGTTTGAATAAGAGTCGTCCAAGCACACACTTGTAAGGAACAGGGCAGCACGGTGGCGCAGTGGTAGAGTTGCTGCCTCACAGCATCAGAGACCCAGGTTCAATCCTGACTACGGGCACTGTCTGTACGGAGTTTGCACGTTCTCCCCACGAGTTTTCTCCCACTCTCCATAGATGTCCAGGTCTGTAGGTTAATTGGCTTGGTATCAATGTCCCTAGTGTGTGTGTGTAGGATAGTGTTAGTGTACAAGGATCGCTGGTTGACTTGGACTCCATGGGCTGAAGGGCCCGTTTCCGCGCTGTATCTCTGAACTAAAATTAAACTAAACTAAAGTAGATACAAGTCTTGTCACAGTAAAAAAATGTCTGAACTCAGCAGCTGTATCTAATAAATCTCCCACTGTGACCATATCCTCTGATCCTTCTTTTATTCCCAAACGTAAGACCTTTAGCCTGAAATATGAACTTGCAAATGTAGACAATTGCAAACATCCCGATCCGACTGATTTTCTATATAAGGGCAGGAAAAGTCGTGGGAAAACCAAGATGCTGTGAAACAAATAAATTAGTTTTGTTTAGTTTGGAGAGACGTGGAAACAGGCCCTTCGGCCCACCGAGTCCACACCGACCAGCGATCCCCGCACGCTAACACTATCCTACACACACTAGGGACAATTTTACATTTATACCAAGCCAACTAACCTACAAACCTGTACGTCTTTGGAGTGTGGGAGGAAACCGGAGCACCTGGAGAAAACCCACGCGGTCACAGGGAGAACGTACAAACTCCGTACAGACAGCACCCGTAGTCAGGATCGAACCTGGGTCTCTGGCGCTGTGAGGCAGCAACTCTACCGCTGCGCCAATGTGAATAATAGCAAGTTTATGAGGATGTTGCCAGGACTCAAGGGCCTGAGTTATAGGGAGAGGTTGGGCAAGCTGGGACTCTATTCCTTGGAGCACAGGAGGCTGATCCTGTAGATGTGTATAACATTTTGAGTGGAATTTTATTGAGAGAGTAACAGAGCTTTTTACCCAGCGTAGGGGAATGAAGAACCAGAGGGCATAGGTTTAAGGTGAGAGGGAGAAGATTTAATAGGAACCCGAGGGGCAACGTTTTCACACAGAAGGTTGTGGATGTATAGAACGAGCTGCCAGAGGAGGTAGTTGAGGCTGGGACTGTAACATTTAATATACATTCGAACCGCTACATGGATAGGACAGATTGGGAAGGATTTGGGCCAAACGCAGGCAAGTGGGACTAGTGTAGCTGGGACATGTTGGTCAGTGTGGGCAAGTCGGGCCGAAGGGCCTCTTTCCACACTGTATCACTCTGTGACTCTCTATAATACAGTTTGGGACAATTTTCAATCACAAACTGGTGTATAATTTCTCAATAATAGCTGCAATAATTTCTAGCTTTGGCCCAGAAACAGATTTCCGTATTGGAGGCCATTGTAATATCAAAGATTCAATGTTCAACGGTGCTTTAGTGCCACTTGAGTGAAGTGCAAACACACAGTGAAATTATTTTCTCACAAACAGTCCAGTAGAGTGTTTCTATATTCTATATCATAAGCTGTAGGAGCCGAATTAGGCCATTCAGCCCATCAAGTATACTCTGGCATTCAATCATGGCTGATCTGTCTCTCCCTCCTTACCCCATTTTCCTGCCTTCTCTCCATAACCTCTGACACCCAGCATCACCAGAGACCCGCACCATCCTGGCCACACACTCATTTCACCACTGCTGTTGGGAAGATGGAACAGGCACCGGAGAACCTAACGTCCAGGTTCAGGAACAGCTTCTTCCCTACAACTATCAGGCTATTAAACACTACAACCTCCAAATAAGCTCCGAGCTATTATTATCTTTGCACTATTATTGTTTGTTTTTCATGTGTGCACTGAATTTTTTTTTCTCGTTTATTATATTTACAGAGTACTATGTTTCCATATTGTGTTGTGCTGCTGCAAGTAAGAATATCATTGTTCTATCTGGGATACATGACAATAAAACTCTCTTGACTCTGACATGAAAGAGATTCATCTACAATAAGCCAACTTGGCAAGTCAGTGTTCCTACCTCTCTTTAAGGAGTTGCGTTCCGTTCCATCCTTGTATTTACTGATGAGTTCGGTGAGCTCTCGGAGCTGAATGTGTCCCGAGACATCGTTGTCCCATTTCTCAAACAGTGCGTCCATGATTATCTTGTGGGTGTTTTGCAGAGCTACCTGGTTTGCCTGCAAACAGAAGCAATGATGAATGAGGCAGTTCAGAGTCTAGAGATACAGCACAGAAACAGGCCATTCGGCCCACTGAGTCCGCACCGACCAGCGATCCCCGCACACCAACACGATCCTACACACACTACGGACAATCTTAATATTTGCACCAAGCAAAGTAACCTACAATTAACATGCACGTCTTTGGAGTGTGGGAGGAACCAGATGATCTCGGAGAAAACCCCACGCGGTCACGGGGAGAACGTACAAAGAAAGGAGAAAGGAAGAGGAGGAGCCCGAGGGCTTAGGGAGAGCTGAGAAGGGGAGGAGACAGCAAGGGCTACCGGAAATTGGAGGTCAATGTTTATGCTGCTAGGGTGCAGACTGCCCAAGCGGAATACGAGGTGCTGCTCCTACAATTTCTGGTGGTGAACATCACAAGATAGTTTAGTTTATTGTCACGTGTATCAAGGTACAGCGAAAATATTTTGTTGCCTGCTATCTAGTCAGCAGAACGACAATACATGATTACAATCGAGCCATTTACAGTGTACAGATACATGATAAAGGAATAACGTTTAGTGCAAGGTTAAGCCAGCCAAGTCCGATCAAGGATAGTCCGAAGGTCTGATAGTCCAATCAATTAGTCTGAGCCACAGGGAGAGGTTGAGCAGGCTGGGTCTCTATTATTTTGGAGCGCAGGAGGATGAGGGATGATCTTATTGAAGTATATAATATCATGAGAGGAATAGATCGGGAAGACGCACAGCCTTTTGCCCAGATTGATAACCAGTGAACCAGAGAACATAGGTTGAAAGTGAGGGGGAAAAGATTAATAGGAATCTGAAGGGTAACTTTTTCACACAAAGGATGATGGGTGTATGGAACAAGCTGCCAGAGGAGGTAGTTGGGGCAGGGACTATCCCAACATTTAAGAAGTATTTAGACATGTACATGGATAGGAGAAGTTGGGAGGGATATGGACCAAACGCAGGCAGGTGGGGCTAGTGTAGATGGGACATGTTGGTCGTTGTGGGCAAGTTGGGCCAAAGGGCCTTATGTAGAAACATAGAAACATAGAAAATAGGTGCAGGAGTAGGCCATTTGGCCCTTCGAGCCAGCACCACCATTTAATATGATCATGGCTGATCATCCAAAATAGGTACCCCGTTCCTGCTTTCTCCCCATATCCCATGTTTCTGTTAGCCCCAAGAGCTAAATCTAACTCTCTCTTGAAAACATCCAGTGCATTGGCCTCCACTGCCTTTTGTGGCAGAGAATTCCACAGATTCATGAGTCTCTGGGTGAAAAAGTTTTTCCTCATCTCAGTCCTAAATGGCCGACCCTCATTCTATGCCTTTTTCCACGCTGACTGGTCACCGCGCAACAAAAAGGCTTTTCACTGTACCTCGGTACACGACGATAAACTAAACTCAACTGGGTACGAGTATTGCACTAAAATAGCACAAAATTCCCTTCTACACGCTGAAGTTAACAGAGACGGCAAGAAGAAAGATTTGTGGGAATTACCTGAGCTATGTTTCCCAATTTTTCCTCTTTGGTTTCCTTATACGTGGCCCGAATAAATTCGATCAGGTTTTCCTTGGTCCGGGTGGAGGTACATTTGCCCGCATACACCTCCATCAGTTGCACAAACTGCACAATATTCTTGAACCTTCGCTTGAAGGGACTCGTGTGCAGAGCAAGGCTGTGAGACTGCAGATCCAAGATGATGGTGGTCAGATCTGGATGAAGCCAAGGAGAAAGATCAACCTCTCTGACCCAGGCAGCACTGTTTACTTAGTTTAGTTTAGAGATACAGCTCGGAAACAGTCCCTTCGGCCCACCGATTCCATGCTGGCCAGCGATCCTCGAATTCTTGTATACAATACAGGGTATTAAAATACAGGATCTTAAATCAAAGTCTAAAGAACCATATGTACTATAGCAACATTTAAGAAACAATTAGACAGGTACATGGACAGGACATGTTTAGAGGGATATGGACCAAACGCAGGCAGGTGGGACTAGTGTAGATGGGACATGTTGGCCGGTGTGGGCAAGTTGGGCCGAAGACCCTGTTCCACACTGTATCACTCTGACTCTAGATATGCAAACTAAAATATGCCATTGAATAATTTATTTGTATTCACTATCCAAAAGATTCCAATACATTCCAATAGGGTGGCGCAGCGGTAGAGTTGCTGCCTCACAGCGCCAGAGACCCGGGTTCCATCCTGACTACGGGCGCTGTCTGTACGGAGTTTGTACGTTCTCCCCTTGACCTGCATGGGTTTTCTCCGGGTGCTCTGGTTTCCTCCCACACTCCAAAGACGTGCAGGTTTGTAGGTTAATTGGCTTCTGTAAATTGTAAATTGTCCCTAGTTTGTAGGATAGTGTTAGTATGCGGGGATCGCTGGTCGGCACGGACTCAGTGGGCCGAAGGGCCTGTTTCTGTGCTGTATCTCTAAGGTCTAAAGAACCATGAAGTAGACATGCAAACTTAAATAGACAATAAATAATTTATTTATATTTGCTACCTAAAATATTCCAATAATTCAGTCTGAAGAAGGGTCTCGACCTGAAACGTCACCCATTCCTTCTCTCCAGAGATGCTGCCCGTCCCACTGAGTTACTCCAGCATTTGGTGTCTACCTTCGATTTAAACCAGCATCTGCAGTTCTTTCCTACCAAAACATTCCTCAACCATTTTCATTCCCATTCCCACGCTGACCTTTATGTCCTGGGCCTCCTCCATTGCAAGAGGACTTTAGATGTGTTGGATTAGAAGTGGAGCAGAATTCAACTTTAGGAACTAAAAGTGGAAGATTTGTGCCTTCCTTGAGATCCTTTGTATGATGTTGCACAATTGATCCATCAGAAGTTAGAACGAGTATATTTAATGTCTAGAACTAGTTTGATTGCCATTGATTTATTCGTATCCCCCTATCAAAGAGATCTACAGGAGGCGCTGCCTCAAAGAGGAAGCCAGCATCACCAGAGACACACACAACCCTGGCCATGCTCTCATCTCACTGCTACCACCGGGAAGAAGGTATAGGAGACTGAAAACTGCGACCCCCAGGTTCAAGAACAGCTTCTTCCTAACAACCAGCAGACTCTTGAACACTGCATAACACTGACCACAGCCACTGTGACCTTCTACGGACTGTGTCTTTGGTTGCAACATGGACTGGTATTAGCTCCCGTATTATTATGGTAATTAATTTAAAAATATAAAGATATTATCTGCGGGTTGTTGCATGAAGCTTCTGCAAGTAAGAGTTTCATCCTTCTATAATCGATACATGCAGCAATCACACACTCTTCACCCTTGCATCCATTCTGCTTTTATCTAAATTTGGAGAAGAATCTAATCTGGGTAGAACGTTACATTACCTGGAAATTTCGACAATCTCGCTTCCTCTTCTTCACGGATATAATTATGAGAAGGTATCCCAATCGGAATGTCACCTGCAAGAAAAAGTCAATTAAAACACACAATTATATTGTTATATTTGGCTTTGAAGTAAAATATTGAAGGTCCTTAGATCGCAGATAGTGCTGTCTGTACGGTGTTTGCACGTTCTCTCCCTGACGGCGTGCATTTTCTCCGAGATCTTTGGTTTCCTCCCACATTCCATAGATGTGCAGGTTTATAGGTTAATTGGCTGGGTATAAATGTAAAGAATGAGGGGAAACCTCAGTGAAAAACTTACCAAACAGTGAAAGGCCTGGATAGAGTGGATGTGGAGAGGATCTTTCCACTAGTGGGAGAGTCCAGGACAAGAGATCGCAGCTTTGGAATTATAGGACTTCTGGAGACGAGGAGGAATTTCTTTAGTGAGAGGGTGGTGAATCTGTGGAATTCATTGCCGCAGAAGACTGTGGATGCTTTGTGTATTTTTAAGGCAAAGATAGATAGATTCTTGATTAGTACGGGTGTCAGGGGTTATGGGGAGAAGGCAGGAGAATGGGGTTGAGAGGGAAAGAATGATCAGCCATGATTGAATGGGCCGAATGGCCTAGTTCTGCTCCTCTGTCTATGAAAAAAAAGGCTGCGTAAATGAGGCTATGCTGAAGATAGACACAAAATGCTGGAGTAACTGTCCCGCTGAGATACTCTAGCACTTTGCGTCTCTTACCCCTCAAGAATAAGGGGCAAGGCATTTAGAACAGAGACGAGGAAACACTTTTTCACACACAGAGTGGTGAGTCTGTGGAATTCCCTGCCTCAGAGGGTCGTGGAGGCCGGTTCTCTGGATACTTTCAAGAGAGAGCCAGATAGGGCTCTTAAAAATAGCGGAGTCAGGGGATATGGGGAGAAGGTAGGAACGGGCTACTGATTGGGGATGATCAGCCATGATCACATTGAATGGCTGTGCTGGCTCGAAGGGCCGAATGGCCTACTCCTGCACCTATTGTCTATTATCTTTGGTGGAAACCAGCATCTGCAGTTCTTTGTTCCTGCATCTTTCCCATGTCAAGACTGTAATACAACGTCCCAACATCTATACTCAACACCCTGACTGATGGAGGCCAATGTGCCCAAAGCCTTCTTGACCACCCTGTCTACCGGTGATGCCACTTTCAGGGAACTCCATATAACCATACAACAATTACAGCACGGAAACAGGCCATCTCGACCCTTCTAGTCCGTGCCGAACACATATTCTCCCCTAGTCCCATACACCTGCACTCATACCATAACCCTCCATTCCCTTCTCATCCATATGCCTATCCAATTTATTTTTAAATGATAAAAACGAACCTGCCTCCACCACCTCCACTGGAAGCTCATTCCACACAGCTACCACTCTCTGAGTAAAGAAGTTCCCCCTCATGTTACCCCTAAACTTCTGTCCCTTAATTCTCAAATCATGTCCCCTTGTTTGAATCTTCCCTACTCTCAGTGGGAAAAGCTTATCCACGTCAACTCTGTCTATCCCTCTCATCATTTTAAAGACCTCTATCAAGTCCCCCCTTAACCTTCTGCGCTCCAAAGAATAAAGCCCTAACTTGTTCACCCTTTCTCTGTAACTTAGTTGTTGAAACCCAGGCAACATTCTAGTAAATCTCCTCTGTACTCTCTCTATTTTGTTGACATCCTTCCTATAATTAGGCGACCAAAATTGTACACCATACTCCAAAATTGGCCTCACCAATGCCTTGTACAATTTTAACATTACATCCCAACTTCTATACTCAATGCTCTGATTTATAAAGGCCAGCACACCAAAAGCTTTCTTTACCACCCTATCTACATGAGATTCCACTTTCAGGGAACTGTGCACAGTTATTCCCAGATCCCTCTGTTCACCTGCATTCTTCAATTCCCTACCATTGGTGAACTGGATGGTTGAGTTGGCGTGTTACTTGTCCACACAAGACTGGGAGGGGAGTGAGTACAGTGGGAGTGACTCATCGCCAGAGATGCTGCCCGTCCCGCTGAGTTACTCCAGCTTCTATCTTCACGTCTATTTTCACTTTTACTTCCTACACATTTCTCCCGCTGGCCTTACCAATGCTTGTTCTGAAAGCCTGTGCAGTTATGGGCCTCACTGCCACATTGCTCTCTCTGCCCAGCTGCTGGTATCGTGGTGTTCCCTCAGCTGCCTCTTCCTCAACTTGGCCATTCTCTGGCGCAGTGGAGAACAAGGCCGGCACCTGCCCACTGATGTACTCATTCCCAAAGTCAACCATAAAGTCCTCTGGCTCCATTTCATCGAGTTCAATGAGAGGCCCTAAGAAAGTGGCAACGAAATAAAAGTAATAAAGTCCCAACATTTAGTCAAGTCAAGTCACATTTATCTATATAGAACATTTAAAAAAACATCTCTCGTTGGCCAAAGTGCTTTACATTTGTTATAAGAATAACACAACAAAACAGACTACATACATATATACATGTAGCCCTCACTCAGAGGATGTCAGGAAAGGCTTTGGAGTACAGATAAGTACCAACCTATAAGATCATAAGTGATAGGTGCTTCAGCCCAAGCTAATCGCGATCATCTCAAACAATAAAACCTTGAAAGATGAGTTCATAAATTAGAGCAGAATTATGCCATTCGGCCCATCGAGTCTACTCCGCCATTCAATCATGGCTGATCTATCTCTCCCTCCTAACCCCATTCTCCTGCCTTCTCCCCATAACCCTTGACACCCGCACTAATCAAGAAGCTAGCTATCTCTACCTTAAAAATATCCACTGACTTGGCCTCCACAGCCTTCTGTGGCAAAGCCTTTTATGCAAGACTTTATTAGCATTCATAATTAACTCCATGTTGGAGAGGTTAATTTAATTGATTGATTGATTGATAAAGCATGGAAACAGGCCCTTTGGCCCATTGTATCCATGCCAAACATCGATCACCTGTTCATACTAGTTATAATCATATAGTAAGGAAGGCAAACGCAATGCTAGCATTTATTGGTGACTAGAATGCAAAAACTGGAATGTAATACTGAGGTTGCATCAGGCCGCATTTGGAGCATTGCGAGCAGTTTTGGGCACCATATCTGAGGACGGATGTGCTGGCTCTGGAGACGGTCCAGAGGAGAATGATCCCAGGAATAAGTGGGTTAACATACGATGAGTGTTTGTCGGCACTGGGCCTGTACTCACTGGAGTTTAGAAGTATAAGGGAGACATCATTGAAACATACAGAATAGTGAAAGGCCTGGATAGAGTGGATGTGGAGAGGATGATTCCACTAGTGGGAGAATCTAGGACCAGAGGTCACAGCCTCAGAATTAAAGGATGCTCTTTTAGGAAGGAGATGAGGAGAAATGTCTTTAGCCAGAGGGTGGTGAATCTGTGGAATTCTTTGCCACAGACGGCTGTGGAGGCCGCCATTGGGTATTTTTTTAAGGCAGAGATAGATAGACTCTTGATTAGTACGGGTGTCAGGGGTTATGGGGAGGAGGAGGGAGAGATAGATCAGCCATGATTGAATGGTGGAATACAGTCGATGGGCCGAATAGCCTAATTCTGCTCCTATCATATGACCTTGTGAACCACTCCTTATCACTAATCCACTTGTTTAGTACTCACATTTCCTGGGGTTGTGTAATTCTAGTTTACTTGCGTCCGATTGTTGGTCGTAGAATTCCTCAAACAACAGGAGAATCATTTGTCTGTTCAAAAGCCCGCACTATATCAAGAGAAGTTTTACGCAATTAAAAAAAGTCACAAAGTGCTGGAGTGAGTTTTACTTCACTTTCATCATCTGAAACATCTTGCAACTTATGAATTAATTTGAGTTTGAGTTTAGTTTATTGTCATGTGTAAAGGGGTGCAGTGAAAAGTTCTTGTTGCCTGTTATCCACTCGCACTTGTGTGCCAGTTCATAGGTTCATAAGCAGAATTAGGCCATTCGGCCCATCAAGTCTACTCCGCCATTCAATCACGGCTGATCTATCTCTCCATCCTAACCCCATTCTCCTGCCTTCTCCCCGTAACCCTTGACACCCACACTATGAAGAAAGACTGGATACACTTGGTTTATACTCTCTAGAATTTAGGAGATTGAGGGGGGATCTTATAGAAACTTACAAAATTCTTAAGGGGTTGGACAGGCTAGATGCAGGAAGATTGTTCCCGATGTTGGGGAAGTCCAGGACAAGGGGTCACAGCTTAAGGATAAGGGGGAAATCCTTTAAAAACTGAGATGAGAAGAACTTTTTTCACACAGAGAGTGGTGAATCTCTGGAACTCTCTGCCACAGAGGGTAGTTGAGGCCAGTTCATTGGCTATATTTAAGAGGGAGTTAGATGTGGCCCTTGTGGCTAAGGGGATCAGGGGGTATGGAGAGAAGGCAGGTACGGGATACTGAGTTGGATGATCAGCCATGATCATATTGAATGGCGGTGCAGGCTCGAAGGGCCGAATGGCCTACTCCTGCACCTAATTTCTATGTTTCTAATCAAGAATCTAATTATCTATGCCTTGAAAATATCCATTGACTTGGCCTCCACAGCCGTCTGTGGCAAAGAATTCCACAGATTCACCACCCTCTGACTAAAGAAATTCCGCCTCATCTCCTTCCTAAAGGAACGTCCTTTAATTCTGAGGCTGTGACCTCTGGTCCTAGACTCTCCCACTAGTGGAAACATCCTCTCCACATCCACTCTGTCCCACTTGTCGTGCTGTAAGTGTAAGCGAGTGGACATTTCCTGGGAATACTGGCCTTTCCGACATCACATTCCAGGAAGAGTTCTGCAAACCGCTGTCTCCACCAATCCTGCTGCCCATTGTGATAGACGAAATCCGAGCTGTGGGAAAGGTAGACAAGGAAGTCCGCAAAGGGGCTGTCCGACAGTCCCTTGACGTACGAGTACATGTACTGGAGGGAGAAGGGAAAATACGTCAGCATCTCACCGTACACAAGACACACCAGGTGCACGTAATTATAAAGGAATCATTGGATCTTATAGAAACATATTACACCCGTAAGTGATTGGACCGGTTAGATGCAGGAAAAATGTTACCCGATGTTGGGGGAGCCCAGAACCAGGGGTCAGCTCCAGCTCCAGCATGGAACCCGTTTATAAATTCACCTTCCAATCTCTTTACAAGGTAGGAGCGAACAATGGTCCTGGGCCGGCGGGACTGACATATGATGAAAGAATGGGTCGACTGGGCTTGTATTCACTGGAATTTAGAATCAAAGTCAAAGTCAAAGTATCCTTTATTGTCATTGACCTTTCGGTCTGAAGGAAATGTCGTTGCCATGCAGTCCTACATATAATAAAAATGACAAAAACACACATTAAACACAAATTTAACATCCACCACAGTGAGTTCACCCGGCACCTCCTCACTGTGATGGAGGCAAAAGTCTTAAAGTCTTTGTCTCTTCCCTCTGCGTTGAGGCATTGATCCAGGCCTCCATCACCCGGTGGGGTCACGGTAAGTGAGTCCCGCGAACGGGCCGGTTCAAGCTCCGTGGGCAGGGGTGGTCGAAGCCGCCGAAGCTGCCGCCCTCCAGTCCAGCGGACGAAGCTGCCCTTGCGGGAGCTCCGGAAAAACAGGTCACCAACCTGTGACCTGCGAGCTCCCGACGATGTCGCCCACTGGGGCCGTGGTCGAAGAAGTCGGGTCCACCGCGCCAGAACGACGCCACAGCTCCAAGCCGGGTCTGCCGCCGGAACGCCGCCACAGCCCCGAGGCCGCCAGCTCCGCCATTAGGCCTCAGCGGAGACAGAAACGGGGACACGACAAGAAAAAAGTCGCCTCCCCCCCCGAAGGAAGAGACCAAAAACCTGTTTCTCCCCCCCCCCCCCCCCCCACACATACACAACCTAATAAACGAAATTTAACTAACTTTAACTAAAACAGACAAAAGAAAACAAAAAAAAAAGAAAAAACAGACGGACTGCAGGTGAGCGCCACCACTTCCGGTGTATCTACGATCCCCACTTCTGAGAGGGATCATAGAAACATATACAATTCTTAAAAGATTGGACAGGCTAGATGTAGGAAAAATGTTCCCCATGTTGGGGGAGTCCAGAACCAGGGGTCACAGTTCAAGAATAAGGGGTCGGCCATTTAGGACTGAGATGAGGAAAAACTTCATCACCCAGAGAGTTGTGAATCTGTGGAACTCTCTGCCACTAGAAGGCAGTGGAGGCCAATTTACTGGATGTATTCAAGAGAGAGTTAGATTTAGCTCTTAGGGCTAACGGAATCAAAGGGTATGGGGAGAAAGCAGGAACAGGGTACTGATTTTAGATGGTCAGCCATAACTCGAAGGGCCGAATGGCCTACTCCCGCACCTATTTTCTATGTTTCTATCATTCATTTCTGCTGCTTCTATCATTCACTTCACCCAAAGGCTGGTGTGCAAGGCCCCATCGGATGCCCAACATCCTCTGCACCACCTTGCCCAGCAACTGGGACCTCGTCGCCCCTTCTCCCTCTGTGGTTCCGGTGTCAACACACTAGGAGCATGGAGAACCAGCTGGGAACAGACTTCACCACCTCCTCAATTCACTGTTGCACGAACACCACAGCCCCACCCGGCTCTGACCTGCCCCGCAACGAGCGGGTGGCCCTGAACCGGCTCCGTACAGGGGTGGGCCGGTTCAACACCAACATGCATCGCTGGGGGGGGGGCTGCCTGCGTTCACCAGCAGCATGCGTGTGTGGAGCAGACCAGCAGACAGCGCAGCAGCACGTCATGTCCTCCGCCCCCCTGGTGGAGGGGTAGACCTCACAGCCCTCGACAACAGCACATTGAACTGGCTCCAGTGCCTGGAGGCCATTACATAACCTCTGCTGCCTCAGACGCAAGAAGAAGAAGCATTCGTTCATTCTCCTTCTCCTCCATACACACGCCTCCCGTTCAAAATTCCAATATTTCCCATTTATCCCCCCCCCCCCTTTCCCCTCCCCCTGTGCCCCCTTCCACATTTATCCCTGTCTCCTGCTTAAGTTGAGTTTAGTTTATTGTCACGTGCGGAGAGAAGCGTTCTCGTTGCGTACTCACCACTCAGCGGAAAGACAATACACGATTACACTTGATCATAAGGTCATAAGTGATGGGAGCAGAATTAGGCCATTCGGCCCATCAAGTCTACTCTGCCGGTCAATCACGGCTCTCCTATCTCTCCCTCCTAACCCCATTCCCCTGCCCTCTCCCCATAACCCCCGACACATTGAGCCCCCCACAGTGCAGAGATACAGGACATACACCTCACACTGGGTAACTCCTCTTCTCTCTCTATCTGACCCCCTCACGTCTCCTTTGCACCTCCAGACTCTGTCACTTACTCCACCCATCTCCCCGAAGCCCCCCCTCCTGTATCGACCTATCACTCGCTACGCCCCCACCTCTCTATTCCAGTTTTCTCCATCAATCTCAAGAAGGGTCCCGATCAGAGACACTGTCTGTCCATTCCCTCTGCGACCCGCTGACTTCCTCCAGCACTTTGTGTCTATTTTATTTGTATACCAGCATTTGCAGTTCTGAGTTTCTACTGCAAGTTTCAGATCAAAGTTTCAGTTCTTGTTTCAGGTGCAGCCACCAGCAGTTCCCGGAGTCTCCACCTCACAGCCTCTACAGTAGCCGCTTGCACAGAAGTGTGTAAATCTATTTTAAAGAAGGCAGCAAAATCTGATTAAAAATGTACTCAGTGGGGAATTGGCAGAACACTTTTTATTCTGCGTCTGCATTCTTTAGTTTAGTTCCGTTTAGTTTAGTTTAGTTTAGTTTAGTTTAGTTTAGTTTGGAGAGATACAGCACAGAATCAGACCCCTTTGGCCCACCGAGTCCGCGCCGACCAGCGATCCCTGCGCACCAACACTGTCCTACACACACTAGGGACAATTTACAATTTTACCCAAGCCATTGAACCGACAAAGCTGTGCGTCTTTCGAGTGTGGGAGGAAACCGGAGCACCCGGAGAAAACCCACGCAGGTCACGGGGAGAACGTGCAAACGGAGTTTGCATGTTCTCCCCGTGACCTGCGTGGGTTTTCTCCGGGTGCTCCGGTTTCCTCCCACACTCGAAAGTGTGTCAGGGTGGAACCTGGGACTCCGGCGCTGTGAGGCAGCAACTCTACCGCTGCGCCACCGTGCCGCCTGAGTTTATATTGTGATCGGAGAATACGTAATCCCTGCAAGGATTACGCACCTCATTGTGAATTTTTTTTTTTGTTTTTTTGTTTTATAATTTTATTTATTAGAAGTAAGTACAATACAGTGGTACCTTTTTACAGGTTCCCAAAATTATGTTAACACGTTGCATTCTCTGTACAACTTCCTTTTTTTTTTTTTTAAAGAGAAAAGTAAGGAGAGAAAAATAAAAATAGATAGTAGAAGGATAGAAACATAGAAACATAGAAATTAGGTGCAGGAGTAGAGGCCATTTGGCCCTTCGAGCCTGCACTGCCATTCAATATGATCATGGCTGATCATCCAACTCAGTATCCTGTACCTGCCTTCTCTCCATACCCCCTGATCCCTTTAGCCACAAGGGCCACATCTAACTCCTTCTTAAATATAGCCAATGAACTGGCCTCGACTACCTTCTGTGGCAGAGAGTTCCAGAGATTCACCACTCTCTGTGTGAAAAAAGTTCTTCTCATCTCGGTTTTAAAGGATTTCCCCCTTATCCTTAAGCTGTGACCCCTTGTTCTGGACTTCCCCAACATCGGGAACAATCTTCCTGCATCTAGCCTGTCCAACCCCTTAAGAATTTTGTAAGTTTGTATAAGACCCTCTCTAGTGTGCGTGAGTAAGAAGCAGAAAAAGGAAATAGTGAAGAAAATAAATAAGTGAGGAAGAAAAGCATTATTCAATCACCACATGGGGATGGTCTTAATGTGAATTGATTGCAACTTGTGCCACATCTGGTTTCCATACGCACACAGCCAGATTTAAATAACTCTTTAAACAATCAGGAAATATTGGGTCGTTTCGGCTCAATGATTTAAAACTAACAAGCCAAAATTCAGATCTAATTCATTCATTAGCAGGTGGTATTTTCACACAGGCTCAACCTGAATGGATTTTAGTCTTCAGGCCAGTCACCTGTTCCCATCCACCGGCCAACGATGAATTAGATCGACACAAAATGCTGGAGTAACTCAGCGGGTCAGGCAGCATCTCCGGAGGTGCAGGAGTAGGCCATTCGGTCCTTCGAGCCTGCACCATTCGCCATTCAATATGATCATGTCTGATCATCCAACTCAGTATCCTGTACCTGCCTTCTCTCCATACCTTTAGCCACAAGGGCCACATCTAACTCCCTCTTAAATATAGCCAATGAACTGTGGCCTCAATTACCTTCTGTGGCAGAGAATTCCAGAGAGTCACCACTCTCTGTGTGACCCCTTGTTCTGGACTTCCCCAACCTCGGGAACAATCTTCCTGCATCTAGCCTGTCCAACCCCTTAAGAATTTTGTAAGTTTCTATAAGATCCCCCCTCAATCTTCTAAATTCTAGCGAGTACAAGCCGAGTCGAGGTGGACAAGTCGTTTCTGGTCGAGACCCTTCTTCAGACTGAGAGTCAGTGGAGAGGGAAACGAGAGATATAGTTGGTGACGAGGAGAGATATAGAACAAATGAATGATAGGTAGACAAAAGATGCTGGAGAAACTCAGCGGGTCAGGCAGCATTTATGTGTTTGCTATTTTTTTGCTTCTCCAAACTAACAATGATTTATTCTACATTTGCATTGGCTCCTTTGATTTCTCATTTTCACACCTTATCCTTCCTTATCTCTGTGTCTCCCTCTCCCCTGAGTCTGAAGAAGGGCCTTGACTTGAAGCGTCACCCATTCCTTCTCTCCAGCGGTGCTGCCTGTCCCGCTGAGTTCCTCCAGCATTTTCTGTCTATCTTTGGTGTAAACCAGCATCTGCAGTTCCTTCCAACACCTTGAACGGTGCAGTAGACATAATGGGCCGAATGGCCTCATTCTGTTCCTAGAACTTGTGAACTATGAGCATAGGGTGGAGCTGCAGGGGTTTTATTGATGAGGATGCAACATGTGGGAAGAGGGAGTGGCCATGAGCAGGGGCCACTCTGTACAAGAGGAAGCTGTCTCGAACTGACCACAACACCAGTTCCCACCCAACCCCCTCCAGAAACAAAGCGGCTAACCATAGCATGAGAGGCCCTGGGGGAGAAGATGTGGCAGGAAGTCTGGCAGCCCGGGGCTACAGAGAGATAAGAGTGGGTGAGCTCGACGCAGAGCTGCTGAGGAAATACAACAAGCAGCAGCAACAACCAGGGACCTGCTCGCCCAGATCTCCGCTTGGCTTTGTGCGTGCGTGCGTGCGTGCGTGTGTGTGCGTGCAGCAGTCAGAGTGAAAGGAGAAGTGAGCCAGGGAGGGAGGAATTCACAGAGACGGATGGTGCACGCTGGCCTCATTATAGACTCCCACTTCCGTTAAATGCGCAGTTAACCAGTAACGGATTTTGCACCTTGCACTAAACTTTATCCCCTATATCATGTATCTGTACACTGTGAACAGCTCGATTGTAATCATGTATTGCCTTTCCGCTGACTGGTTAGCGCGCAACAAAAGCTTTTCACTGTACCTCGGTACACGTGACAATAAACTGCCTACCTTCGATTTTCCAGCATCTGCAATTCCTACTTAAACATACCAAACTTTAGAGATACAGCGCGGAAACAGGCCCTTCGGCCCGCCGAGCCCACCCTGACCAGCGATCACCCCATACGCTAGCATTATCCTAAACACTAGGAGCAATTTACCATTTAGAGAAACCAATTAACCTACAAACCTGCACGTCTTTGGAGCGTGGGAGGAAACCGGAGCACCCGGAGAAAACCTTCAATGTCCCAGGGAGAACGTACAAACTCCGTACAGACAGCACCCCGTAGTCAAGTCAGGATCGAACCTGGGTCTCTGGAGCTGTGAGGCAGTGAGCTGTGAGGCAGTAACTCTACTGCTGCGGGTCAGGCAGCATGCCTGGAGAACATGGATAGGTGATGTTTCGGGTCGAGACCCTCCTTCATACTGATTCAGTACAGAAACAGGCCCATTGTCACTTGGTACAATTCATGGTGGTAAAAAGATGCTCATAATGTTGGTTGTAAGCAAAATAAATTGGCAGCTTCTACCCTTCTTAACAATGAAACGTAGAACAATAAGGGCGGCACGGTGGCGCAGCGGTAGAGGTACTGTCTGTATGGAGTTTGCACGTTCTCCCTGTGACCGCGTGGGTTTTCTCCGGGCGCTCCGGTTTCCTCCCACACTCCAAAGACGTGCAGGTGTGTAGGGTAATCGGCCCCTAGTGTGTAGGGAGTGGATGAGAAAGTGGAATAACATAGAACTAGTGTGAACAGGTGATCGATGGTCGGCCGAAGGGCCTGTTGTCATGCTGCATCTTTCAGTTTCAACAGGAGCAGGCCATTCGGCCCACAATGTCCGTGCTGTACACAATGCCAAGTTAAACTAATTTCCTCTGCCTGCACGTGATCCATATCTCTCCATTCCCTACATATACACGTGCCTGTCTAAAAGCCTCTGAAACACCACTATCATATCTGCCTCCACCACCACACCTGGCAGTGCCCTCTAGTCTTTGACACTTCCACCATCAACGCTTCTCCTAATTTAATGTTTCATTTACTGCTCTTTGTGGTTCGATTCATTTTAATATAATAAACGATTGATCCTTAAAGATCTGATTTAAGGTCCAGCTCTGTCCGGTCGCTATTGCTGTTGCCATTGTCCATCACGCAAACCCACCCTCCCTCCCACACCTCACGCTGCCTCGACAAGGCCAGCAGCATCATCAAGGACCAGTCTCACCCCCGTCACTCCCTCTTCTCCCCTCTCCCATCGGGCAAGAGGTACAGAAGTGTGAAAACGAACGCACACCTCCAGATTCAGGGACAGTTTCTTCCCGGCTGTTATCAGGCAACTGAATCTCTTCTTACGCCCCCCTTCGGTCGTGGCTGACCTGACCATGGGTGTCTCCAGGGCTGGAGGATGCCTGTGCGTGACTTTGTTTAACGTGGGGAGACTGGTGCACAGAAAGCCACCACACGGTCCTTGACAGATCTGGATCAGGATCCAGTGGCATGGAGTCCAAGATGTCCGGAGATCCGTTTCTGCTGCGCAGCCTTCCCAGCCGTTGTGACGCTCCACTAATGTCAGCCATCGCCCTCCGCCTGTTCCACCGTTGAGGTCTTGGTTGGATTGCTCTTTGTCAGAGACCTCTCCCTCGACCTTACCACCATGGGTGACCCTACCAGGAGCACAGCTCCAGACGGCATCGCTCTCAGGATCTCAGGACCACACGAGCTTCTCCACAACGACAAGGTGACAATCCTCGGAGATACTTAATCCACGGCAACTGAACCATCCCATCAACAATTCATGACTCCAGCCTTTGTCCACCAATGTGACAATTTCACCTGTATCCACCGATCACTGAAGAAGGTCTGAAGAAGGGTCCCGACCCGAAATGTCACCTATCCATGTTCTCCAGAGATGCTGCTTGACCCACTGAATTACTCCAGCACTTTGTGGCTTTCCTTGGTAAATTGGCACCTGCAGTTCCTTGTTTCCACCTATCACTCGCCAGACTTTGTCCCTTTCCCACCCTCTTTTTTCAGGCTTTCTCCCCCCCCTGCTCCATCAGTCTGAAGACGGGTCTCGACCCGAAACGTTGTCTGTCCATTCCCTCCACAGACGCTGCCAGTAATTCTGTAAAGCTCTTTGCTCATGAATTTTAAAATGGTCACTACTTGTCATTTCTGCACCGTGATGTTATTTAGAACCCATGTTATTATGCGCGGGCTGCTTTGTGTGTAGTGTTAGAGCTGCCAGGAAATTATATATAGGGACAGGTTCCTCTGTTTCCCTTTGACTGATTCACTGAAAGGAACATCAGTAATGAATCAATGTCTAATTGAAATTAAAATCCTAATTATTTCCTGCATATCCACTTCCAAAACTAACATTTGTCCAAGGTATAATGATCAATGATATATATTAAATAGTGTGTGTGTGTGTGTGTGTGTGTGTGTATATGTGTGTGTGTGTGTGTGTGTGTGTGTGTGTGTGTATGTGTGTGTGTGTGTGTATATATGTGTGTGTGTGTGTGTGTATATGTGTGTGTGTGTGTGTGTGTATATGTGTGTATATGTGTGTGGGTATATGTGTGTGTGTATATGTGTGTGTATATATGTGTGTGTGTGTGTATATATGTGTGTGTGTGTGTGTATGTGTGTGTGTGTGTGTATATATGTGTGTGTGTGTGTATATATGTGTGTGTGTGTGTGTGTATATATGTGTGTGTGTGTATATGTGTGTGTGTGTGTGTGTGTGTGTATGTATGTGTGTGTGTGTGTGTGTGTGTGTGTGTGTGTGTGTGTGTGTGTGTGTGTGTGTGTGTGTGTGTGTGTGTGTGTGTGTGTGTGTGTGTGTGTGTGTGTGTGTGTGTGTGTGTGTGTCTCTGTGTCTGTGTATCTGTGTGTCTGTGTGTGTGTGTGTGTGTGTGTGTATGTGTGTCTGTGTGTCTGTGTGTGTGCGTGTGTGTGTGTGTCTCTGTGTCTGTGTATCTGTGTATCTGTGTGTCTGTGTGTGTCTCTGTGTGTCTGTGTCTGTGTGTGTGTGCGTGTGCGTGTGTGTGTGAACTTCCATTTCCGCTATTTTAGACGACTTTAGAGATACAGCATGGAAACAGGCCCTTCGGCCCACCGAGTCCGCACTGACCAGCGATCCCCACAAATTAACACTATCCTACACACACTGGGGACAATTTACAATTTTACCAAAGCCGATTAGCCTTGCACGTCTTTGGAGTGTGGGAGGAAACTGGAGCACCCGGAGAAAGCCCACATGGTCTCAGGGAGAACGTGCAAACTCCGTACAGACAGCGCCCGTAGTCCGGATGGAACCCGGGTCTCTGGCGCTGTGAGGCAGCAACTCTACCTGCTGCGCCACCATGCCGCCCTTTTGTGGTTTTTCGTCCACTCCCTCATAAGAATTAATAGCGAAATCATCACAGGGAACTGCAGATGCTGGAATCCTGAGCAAAAAACACTAAGTGATGGAGTAACTCAGCGGGTCAGGCAGCATCTATGGAGAACATGGATAGGTGACGTTTCACAGAGTGCTGGAGTAACTCAGCGGGTCAGGCAGCATCTGTGTAGAACATGGATAGGTACGTTTCACAGAGTGCTGGAGTAACTCAGCGGGTCAGGCAGCATCTATGGAGCTAAGGAAATAGGCAACGTTTCGGGCCGAAACCCATAAGGGTTTCGGCCCGAAACGTTGCCTATTTCCAGAAGGATTTCGGCCCGAAAAGTTGCCTATTTCCTTAGCTCCATAGATGCTGCTGCACCATAACTCAGCGGGTCAGGCAGCATCTGTGGAGAACATGGATAGGTGACGTTTCACAGAGTGCTGGAGTAACTCAGCGGGTCAGGCAGCATCTGTGGAGAACATGGATAGGTGACGTTTCAGGTTGAGACACTTCTTTTTTCAGACAGTTATTTTTGTGGCTTCATGAGATGTTTCCTCTCTAAAGTTTAGACAGTGGTCTGTGCTCATACACCAGACATGAAGCTTATTGGACTCAATTCCTGCGTCGACTTCACCAGTTCATGTTTTGTAAATGTCAGCTACTAACATTTAGACTTTAGAGATAATGCGTGGGAGAGTATACGAGTCAGGAAGTCACGATGCAGCTCGACTGGGCCCCAGCTTCAGTGACTCCAGGGGGAGAAGGGGAGAGGGGGAGAGAGGGGGGGAGAGGGAGGGGAGAGAGGGGGAGAGAGGGGGGAGAGAGGGGGAGGGGAGGGGGGGAGCGAGGGGGAGAGAGAGAGGGAGAGAGGGGGGAGGGGGGGAGGGGGGGGGGGGGGAGGGGGGAGAGAGGGGGAGAGAGGGGGAGAGGGAGGGGGGAGAGAGGGGGAGGAGGGGGAGGGGTGGAGGGGGGGGGGGGGGGAGGGGGGGAGGGGGGGAGGGGAGAGGAGGGAGGGGGAGAGAGAGAGAGGAGAGAGGGAGGGAGGGAGAGGGAGAGAGAGAGGGAGAGACGCAGAGAGGGGGAGAGGGGGAGGGTTCAAGAAAGTTTACTGACATATTTCCCAGAGGACAGAGAGAGGGGGAGAGGGGGAGAGAGGGGGAATGAACTAGTTTGATGCAAGAATGTGTTACTAATCCTGCAGAAATGCAACTTTGGTAAACAAAACACTGCTGCACAAACAGTGGAGGTTTTAACATTCATCTGGTCCACATCAGTCACATACTCATTTGTCAAAAGCATTCGACTAATCTACAGCACAAGAAGTCAAAGAGCAGAGACACATAGCTCAAAGCTTGTTATTGATAAGGTTATTCACATATGATATCAGTTGTTAAAAACCCAAATTCATCTTCAGTGGTCTGTTTGTTAATTTTAGTCATTTTTGAAGACACTGTGTGTGTTGTGGCTTTGGTTTAGAAATAACAAAATGGAATATATATCTTGTAGATGGACACCAGATGCTGGAGTAACTCAGCGGGACAGGCAGCATCTCTGGAGAGAAGGAATGGGTGACGTTTCAGGTTGAGACCCTTCTTCAGACATCTTGACCTGAAACATCACTCATCCCTTCTCTCCAGAGATGCTGCCAGTCCCGCTAAGTTACTCCAGCATTTGTTGTTTATCTTCGGTTTTAACCAGCATCTGCAGTTCCTTCCTGCACATATTTCTCGTGTCTTTCCTCTTGTGACTGAGGGACCTTGTCATCGTGCAGTGAGGATACACAGTGCTGCCTGTGCTCCAATTCAAGGTCGACACCAAATACTGGAGGAACTCAGCGGGTCAGGCAGCAACTCTGGAGAAAAGGGTGGCACGGTGGCGCAGTGGTAGAGTTGCTGCCTTACAGCGCCAGAGACCCAGGTTCGATCCCGACTACGGGTGCTGTCTGAACGGAGTTTGCACGTTCTCCCCGTGACCACCGGGATCTCCAGTTTCCTCCCACCCTCCAAAGACGATCAGGTTTGTATGTTGTTGTTCAAGAAGGAACTGCAGATGCTGGAAGATCGAACATTGTATGTTAATTGGCTTGGTCTAATGGTAAATTGTTCCTAGTGTGTGAATGATAACGTTAGTGTGTGGGGAATGCTGGTCGGCATGGATTCGGTGGGCTGAAGGGCCTGTTTCCGTGCTGTATCTCTAAACTGAGAGTGGTACAGGGTATGTCTGTGGAATTCTCTGCCTCAGAAGGCGGTGGAGGCCAGTTCTCTGGATACATTCAAGAGAGAGCTAGATAGGGCTCTTAAAGATAGCGGAGTCAGGGGATAAGGGGAGAAGGCAGGAATGGGGTACTGATTGGGGATGATCAGCCATGATCACATTGAATGACGGTGCTGGCTCGAAGGGCCGAATGGCCTCCTCCTGCACCTATTGTCTATTGTCTAACTAAACCAGGAGACATTTCAGGCCGAGACCCTTCATCCGAGTGGGTCAGGGGAGGGGAGGGGAGGGGGGGACTAGAGATCTGAAAGGGTACAGAATAAAACAGAGCTGGCACCGATGGCCACGGAGCCCACAATGGTCCGTTGTTGGCTGTGGAGGAGGTGATAACAAAGGGATACAAACAGTGAAACTAGTAGAGGTCAGACACAAAATGCTGGAGTAAGTCGGTGGGGGGGACAGGCAGCATCTCTGGAGAGAAGGAATGGCTGACGTTTTGGGTCGAGACCCTTCTGCAGACAGAGTCACGGGGAGAGGGAAACTAGAGAAATAGACGGTACCCAGGAGAAAGGCAAATATTGAAAATAGAGTTTGTAAGATAATTATTTGTAAACAGCCACAGTTCCAGTGTCACAATTACATGCAGTGAATGAAGAGCTAATTGACCAAATATGCCTCTTCCTGTTTGATATATTTTGCTCTTATAAGAATGAGCCGACCTGCAATTATTTTAGTCGACTCTGGTGCTGTCTCTGTGGAGTTTGCACATTCTCCCTGTGGCCGCCTGGGTTTCCTCCGGGTGCTCCGGTTTCCTCCCACATCCCAAAGATGTACAGACGTGTAGGTTAATCGGCCCTCTGTAAATCGACCCCAGTGTGTAGGGAGTGGATGAGACAGTGGGTTAATGTAGAACTAGTGTGAATGGGTGGTCGATGGTCAGCATTGGCTTGGTGGGCCGAAGGGCCCGTTTCCGGGCTGTAACTCTAAAACTAAACTAAACTCAAAGATGTAATTCCTACCTCTACAAATTCCTCTTCATTTAATATTTTTCCTTTTGTGTCAATCTCTTCCAATTCCCTGTCATATCTGACATCTATGTTGGAATAGAGAGGTCGACAACAGTACCTTTATAGAAGGTCTAACCACATCACGCTCAGTGGCAAGATATGACTTTTAAAAGTAAAATTCTTATGCCAAAATACTGTGCACTAATAATATTAAATTAATTGTCTAAATTTTAATAAACTCAAATTGATATTTTTCTCTATATTTGTAGAGAACCCGAGAAATGTACGAAATACAAAATTGACCACAAAATGTTGGACTTTTAGATAATTTTCTCAAGAAATGTTCCAGCCATTTTTTCTTGAAAGCACGAGTTCACAGCTGCGAATTCGCCCAAATACATATTTAATTTATCAATCTCACTTAGACAAGTGTGACATGTAGCAATATCACAGGCAAACCCGTGGTGTGACTTTGCATCGAGCCATCTGCAATGAAACACTGAAGTGCTTTCATAGGTTGTGGAATGTTCAGGATAACGGTCGGAACAGCGGCGCAGCAGGTGGAGCTGCTGACGCGCAGCGCCAGACCCGGGTTCGATCCCGACCTCGTGTCATGTCTGTGTGGATTTTCCACGTTCTCCCTGTGACCGCGTGGGATTCCTCCGGGTGCTTTTTTCAAAGTTTAGTCTAGTTTAGAGATACAGCGCGGAAACAGGCCCTTCGGCCCACCGAGTCCGTGCCGACCAGCGATCTCCACACACACTAGCACTGTCCTACACACACACACACACACTAGGGACAATTTACAATTTTTCCCCAAGGCAATTAACCAACAAGCCCGCACGTCTTTGGAGTGTGGGGGGAAACCGGAGCACCCGGAGAAAACCCACGCAGGTCACGGGGAAAACGTACAAACTCCGTACAGGTGGAGTGAGGGACAGAGGCTGGAGGTGAAAAGGAGAGACACGGGGGGGGGGGGGGGGAGATAGGGAGAGAGGGGGGTGGTGTGTAATGTGAAGCCGGAGGAGGGAGGTGGGTGGAAGGGGACGGGGGTGGGGGGGGGGGGGGGGGGGGGGGGGGATGATTCTGTATCTCAAATCTAAACTCAACTAAATCAGGACTTTAGTATGAACATTGACTTCTCCAATTTCAGGTAGTCCTTGCTTTCTCCCTCTTTCCCCTCCCATTCCCAGCTCTCCCACAGCCCACTGTCTCCGCCTCTTCCTTTCTTCTTCCCATCACCCCCACCCCCACATCAGTCTGAAGAAGGATCTCGACCCGAAACGTCGCCTATTCCTTTGCTCCATAGATGCTGCCTCACCCGCTGAGTTTCTCCAGCATTTTTGTCTACCTAGGACTTGAAACTGATCAGTTCAGTTAAGTTTAGTTTATTGTCACGTGTACCGAGGTACAGTGAAAAGCTTTTGTTGCGTGCTAACCAGTCAGCGGAAAGACAATACACGATTACAATCGAGCCGTCCACAGTGTTTTCAAAGTGCGGAGCGATTGTAACCTGTGATTGTGCCTCTGCTTCTGTGACTGGCACACAAACAGTCGCCTGGGTTGGGCGATTCAAGCGGTTTACAGTCCCACGGGCACCAGCCTTACGGAACAACATGCATGATCCTGATCTTACCTTCAAATGTTTCAAAAAGATAATCAGCAAATGCCTCCGAGAAGGAAACCAAAACGCTCTGAGCCTAGAATAGAAATGCACAGATCAGTAATCACTTTGGCATTCCCTACAATACATTCCCGTCCCCCATCTCCCCCCCTTGCAGCAGGTAAGATTTAATTATTCAGTTGTGGGTACATATGATAATTAAACATAAAGTCATGTGATAGGAACAGAATTAGGCCATTCAGCCCATCAAGTCTACTCCACCATTCAATTATGGCTGATCTATCTCAAGATTCAAGATTCAAGAGAGTTTATTGTCATGGGTCCCAGATAGGACAATTAAATTTTTGCTTTGCTTCAGCACAACAGAAAATAGACGGCATGAATACAGAACAGATCAGTGTGTCCATATACAGTGTGTCTAAGTGCAAATAAACAGATAATGGGCTATTAATGTTTTGTTTGAGTTGAATTCAATAGCCTGATGGCTGCGGGGAAGAAGCTGTTTCTGAACCTGGTTGTTGCAGTCTTCAGGCTACAGTACCTTCTACCTGAAGGTAGCGGGGAGATGTGTGTGTGGCCAGGATGGTGTGGGTCTTTGATAATGATGCCTCCCCCTCCTAACCCCATTCTCCTGCCTTCTCCCCATCGCCCCCGACACCCGAACTAATCAAGAATCTATCCACCTCCGCCTTAAAAATGTCCACTGACTTGGCCTCCACAGCCTTCTGCGGCAATGAATTCCACTGATTCACCACCCTCTGGCTAAAGAAGTTCCTTCTCGTCTCCTTCCTAAAGAAACATCCTTTAATTCTGAGGCTGTGCCCTCTAGTCCTAGGCTCTCCCACTAGTGGAAACATAGTGCCCAGTTGCACTTACCCCCATCATCACCAAGTGCTTCGAGAGGCTGGTCCTGGCACACCTCAAAAGCTGCCTACCCCCCACACTGGATCCCTATCAGTTTGCCCACCGCAAGAACAGGAGTACGGACGATGCCATCTCAACGGCACTTCACTCCGCCCTCTCCCACCTCGACAACAGAGACACTTATGTAAGAATGCTGTTCATCAATTACAGCTCAGCATTCAACACCATTATACCATCAAAACTGATCACCAAACTCGGTAACTTGGGCATCGACCCCTCCCTCTGCAACTGGATACTGGACTTTCTAACCAACAGACCCCAGACTGTGAGGTTAGACAAGCACACCTCTTCAACCCTCACCCTGCGTTCCACAGGGCTGTGTGCTGAGCCCCCTCCTCTACTCCCTCTTCACCTATGACTGCACACCTGTACATGGTACTAACACCATCATCAAGTATGCAGATGATACAATGGTGATTGGCCTCATCAGCAACAACGATGAGCTGGCCTACAGGGAGGAGGTCCAGCACTTAGCAGCATGGTGCGCTGACAACAATCTGGCCCTTAACTCTAAGAAGACCAAGGAGCTCATTGTAGACTTCAGGAAGTCCAGAGGCGGCACGCACACACCCATCCACATTAACGGGACGGAGGTGGAACGTGTTTCTAGCTTTAGGTTCCTGGGAGTCAACATCTCCGATGACCTCTCTTGGACCCACAATACCTCTACTCTGATCAAGAAGGCTCATCAGCGTCTCTTCTTCCCGAGGAGACTGAAGAAGGTCCATCTGTCTCCTCAGATCCTGGTGAACAACTACCGCTGCACCATCGAGAGCATCCTTACCAACTGCATCACAGTATGGTATGGCAACTGCTCTGTCTCCGACCGGAAGGCACTGCAGAGGGTGGTGAAAATTGCCCAACGCATCACCGGTTCCTCGCTCCCCTCCATTGAGTCTGTCCAAAGCAAGCGCTGTCTGCGGAGGGCGCTCAGCATCGCCAAGGACTGCTCTCACCCCAACCATGGACTGTTATCCATTTTGGTGGCAAAAATAGGAAAGCAGACAATTATCTAAATGGTGGCCGATTGGGAAAGGGGGAGATGCAGCGAGACCTGGGTGTCATGGTACACCAGTCATTGAAGGTAGGCATGCAGGTGCAGCAGGCAGTAAAGAAAGCGAATGGTATGTTAGCTTTCATGCAAAAGGATTTGAGTATAGGAGCAGAGAGGTTCTACTGCAGTTGTACAGGGTCTTGGTGAGACCACACCTGGAGTATTGCGTACAGTTTTGGTCTCCAAATCTGAGGAAGGACATTATTGCCATAGAGGGAGTGCAGAGACGGTTCACCAGACTGATTCCTGGGATGTCAGGACTGTCTTATGAAGAAAGACTGGATAGACTTGGTTATACTCTCTAGAATTTAGAAGATTGAGAGGAGATCTTATAGAAACTTACAAAATTCTTAAGGGGTTGGACAGGCTAGATGCAGGAAGATTGTTCCCGATGTTAGGGAAGTCCAGGACAAGGGGTCACAGCTTAAGGATAAAGGGGAAATCCTTTAAAACCGAGATGAGAAGAACTTTTTTCACGCAGAGAGTGGTGAATCTCTGGCACTCTCTGCCACAGAGGGTAGTTGAGGCCAGTTCATTGGCTATATTTAAGAGGGAGTTAGATGTGGCCCTAGTGGGCTAAGGGGATCAGGGGGTATGGAGAGAAGGCAGGTACGGGATACTGAGTTGGATGATCAGCCATGATCATATTGAAGGCGGTGCAGGCTCGAAGGGCCGAATGGCCTACTCCTGCACCTAATTTCTATGTTTCTATGTTTCTATGTTTACCCTCCTACCATCCGGGAGGCGCTACAGGTCTCTCCGTTGCCGAACCAGCAGGTCGAGGAACAGCTTCTTTCCGGCGGCTGTCACTCTACTCAACAACGTACCTCGGTGACTGCCAATCACCACCCCCCCCCCGGACACTTATTATTATTTATTCAAATCGTTTGCTATGTCGCTCTTCCAGGGAGATGCTAAATGCATTTCGTTGTCTCTGTACTGTACACTGACAATGACAATGACAATTAAATCTGAATCTGAATCTGAAATATGTGTGTCAGGAAGGAACTGCAGATGCTGGTTTATACCGGAAATAGACAGAGAGTGCTGGAGTAACTCAGCAGCTGAGGCAGTATCTCTGGAGGAAAAGGATGGGTGATGTTTTGGGTCAGGACCCTTCTACAGATTCTTGACACCAGATCGGTTCATCAGTTTGACCTGACACTAACCTTGATTTAATTCAGAGAAAAACTGTAGATTATCTTTCTAAATGTTGTCCCTATGATTTCAATATTTACAGTTAGTTACGTAAGCTAGTGTGGCTTTTTGATCAAAGGAAGGACAGTGATTCTCTCAATCAAAAGTGAACCTCGTTGTCAGTGTGAAGCTTTTGATAAACAATTCGGAGAAAGGCACCAGCTTTTTTTTATCTTTAAATTTGTCATATTTCAGCTGTTTTTGCAAAAATCCTGTACAAACATTGAGCTGATACTTTGAACTAATATCAGTTGAATGTAGAAAGTGGAACACTTCCCAGCCCTCCCAATAAAGATGGTCCAAAATCCCCGGACTTTCCCAGAGTATTCACATGAACTTCTGAGAACTGGCTTAGCTTTTAGAATATTACAGTGGAAGGCCTTGTTCTGCACGCTGTCCAAACAGATTGGATAATACCACACATAAATATAATCAACGCAAACTCCAGTACAATGGGTAGAGTAAAGGGGAAGATACAGAGTGCAGAATATAGTTCTCAGCATTGTGGCGCATCAGTTCCACAGACAAAGTCCAATGTCCACAATGGGGTAGAGGTGAATCGGACGGCACCCTAGCTTATGGAAGGGCCGTTCAGAAACCTGATAACAGAGGGGAAGAAGCTGTTCCTGAGTCTGGTGGTGCGCGCTGTCAAGCTTCTGTACCTTCTGCCGGACGGGAGCGGGGAGAAGAAGGAATGACCGGGGTGGGACAGGGACAAGTCTGTGATGATGTCGGCTGCTTTCCCCGAGGCAGCGTGAAGTGTAGATGGAGTCAATGGTGGGGAGTGTGGTCTGTGTGATGGACTGGGCTACATCTACAATGGTGGGGAGTGTGGTGTGTGTGGGACTGGGCTACATCTACAATGGTGGGGAGTGTGGTGTGTGATGGACTGGGCTACATCTACAATGGTGGGGAGTGTGGTGTGTGTGATGGACTGGGCTACATCTACAATGGTGGGTAGTGTGGTGTGTGTGGGACTGGGCTACATCTACAATGGTGGGGAGTGTGGGACTGTGTGTGGGACTGGGCTACATCTACAATGGTGGGGAGTGTGGTGTGTGTGGGACTGGGCTACATCTACAATGGTGGGGAGTGTGGTGTGTGGGATGGACTGGGCTACATCTACAATGGTGGGGAGTGTGGTGATGGACTGGGCTACATCTACAATGGTGGCGCAGCGGTAGAGTTCCTGCCTCCCAGCGCCAGTGACCCGGGTTCGATCCTGACTAAAGGTTCTGCCTGCACCTTCTCCCCGTGACCTGCGTGGCTTTTTCTCCGGGTGCTCCGGGTGCTCCGGGTGCTCTGGTTTCTTCCCACCGTCCAAAAGACGTACAGGTTTGTGGGTGAAATGGCTTTGGTGACATTTTTAATTGTCCCCAGCGTGTGTGTGTGTGCAGGATAGTGTTAGTGTGCAGGGGGTCGGTGTGGACTCGGTGGGCAGAAGGGGCTGTTTCTGCACTGTATCTCCAGGTTTAAGTTCGTTACCAAACTAAGCAGCACAATGCCGTTGGTGCTCCGCTTCCAGTCTCTGTAATGCAGCCGTAATTTTTCTCTTCTCCGTTCCCGTTTCGCTGCATTTATTTTGTCCAGTTTCTCCTTATCCCGCTGTTTTGTTTCTAATTTTAGATAGAAAAGCCTGGAACATAAAGGAAGCCTTGTTACTACTTCCACACAACAGTCCTCACAGAGTGCTGGAGTAACTCAGCGGGTCAGGCAGCATCTATGGAGCTAAGGAAATAGGCAACGTTTCGGGCCGAAACCCGTAAGGGTTTCGGCCCGAAACGTTGCCTATTTCCAGAAGGATTTCGGCCCGAAAAGTTGCCTATTTCCTTAGCTCCATAGATGCTGCTGCACCATAACTCAGCGGGTCAGGCAGCATCTGTGGAGAACATGGATAGGTGACGTTTCACGGAGTGCTGGAGTAACTCAGCGGGTCAGGCAACATCTCAACCCTTCCTGCCTGACCTGAAACGTCACCTATCCATGTTCTCCACCGATGCCGCCTGACCCGCTGAGTTACTCCAGCACTTGTCACTTTTTTGTAAACCAGCATCTGCAGTTCCTTGTTTCTACGGAAAGTTTCAATTAGTTTAGTTTAGAGATTGAGCAGGGAAACAGGCCCTTCGGCCCACATCGACCAGCGACATGCTATCCCACTTTCTCATCCACGACACACTAGTGGCAATTTACAGAGGGCCACTTAACCTACAAGCCTGCACGTCTTTGGGATGTGGGAGGAAACTCACGAGGTCACAGGGAGAACGTGCAAACTCCACACAGACAGCAGCCGAAGTCATGATGTAATCTGGGTCTCCTGCACTGTGAGGCAGCAACTCTACCGCTGCGCCACCGTGCCAATCTGTGGGCTTGCAATAAAGAATTCTCAGCTTGCAAAATGTGTAGGGATTGGACATAACAGTGGGATAGCAGTGATCGATGGTCAGCATGGACTCCGAGGGCTGAAGGGCCTGTTTGCATGCTGTTGCTCGAAACTAAAAACTATATCTTGCAATCAGCATCTTAGTTTGCTGAGTTTTGGTCACTGTGCTGTAGAAACAATGTTGGCATGCAGGGAAGATTCATGAGGATGTTACCAGGACTCCAGCTACAGGGAGAGATTGGTCAGGGTTGGACTTGATTCCTTGGCACACAGGAGGATGAGGGGTGATACAGTGTGGAAACAGGCCCTTCGGCCAAACTTGCCCACACCGCCCACCAATGTCCCAGCTACACCAGTCCCACTTGCCTGCGCTTGGTCCATATCCCGCCAACCCCGTCCTATCCATGTACTTGTCTAACTGTTTCTTAACCGTTGTGATAGTCCCAGCCTCAACTACCATCTCCAGCAGCTTGTTCCATACACCCACCACCCTTTGTGTGAAAATGTTACCCCTCGGATTCCTGTTAAATCTTTTCCCCTTCACCTTGAACCAGTGTCCTCTGGTCCTCGATTCACCTACACTAGACAAGAGACACTGTGTGAGTCTCCAACCGATCTATTACACACATGAGTTGTACACCTCTATAAAATCACCCCTCATCCTCCTGCGCTCCAAGGAAGAGAGTTCAAGCGTACTCAACCTCTCCCCATAGCTCACACCCTCTAGTCCTGGCAACATCCTCATAAATCTTCTCTGAACCCTTTCAAGCTTGACAATATCTTTCCTATAACATAGAAACATAGAAATATAGAAAATAGGTGCAGGAGTAGAGGCCATTCGGCCCTTCGAGCCTGCACCGCCATTCAATATGATCATGGCTGATCATCCAACTCAGTATCCTGTACCTGCCTTCTCTCCATACCCCCTGATCCCTTTTGCCACAAGGGCCACATCTAACTCCCTCTTAAATATAGCCAATGAACTGTGGCCTCAACTACCTTCTGTGGCAGAGAGTTCCACAGATTCACCACTCTCTGTGTGTGAATCATGGTGGCCAGAACTGAACAAAATACTCTAAATGTGGCCTCACCAACGTCTTATACAACTGCAACATGACCTCCCAACTCCTATACTCAATACTCTGACTGTTGAAGGGCAAAGTGTACAATGGGCTCTGGTTACCTAGTGATACTGATCATTATTATATTACTAGCCTTGATCAGACTTTGCTGGCTTTACCTTGCACTAAACGTTATTTCCTCATCACAGATCTACACACTGTAAAGGGCTCGATGTAATCACGTATTGTCTTTCCGCTGACTGGTCGCACGCAACAAAAGCTTTTCACTGTACCTCGGCACACGTGACAATAAACTAACCAGTATTGTATCCAGTATTTAACTGTGTCGTTACATCACAGGGTCTTATAAGCTGCGGACACATCAGTCACGACACCACTTCAGCAAGGAACACACAGTAAGGTGAACTCGCCCAATAGGCTGAAGACAGACTCAAAATGCAGGAGGAACTCAGCGGGACAGGCAGCATCTCTGGAGAGAAGGAATGGGTGACGTTTCGGGTCGAGACCCTTCTTCAGATTGGTTCTTTATTTCCAACAGCAAACAAGATCATCTCGAACCAAGCCAGCAACACCTTCCCTCTAACTGGGCCCCGGGTTTATAAGGACATGGTTCAGATTAATTAGTCTAATAACCATTAATCAGTTCCAGCTGTGGCTCATTTGCCTGTGGCCAGGGTCAGAGTGGCGTGTGGTCACAGTGCATAGAGTCATGTAGTGTGGCAACAGGCCCTTCAGCCCAACTTGCCCACATCGGTCAACATGTCCCATCTACGCTGGTCCCACATGGCAGCGTTTGGTCCATATCCCTCTAAACCCGTCCTATCCATGTACCTGTCTAACTGCTTCTTAAATGTTGGGATAGTCCCAGCCTCAACTACCTCCTCCGGCAACTCGTTCCATACTCCGAGAGAGGAGGAAGTCAGTAACGGTGGTTTAGAGGGATATGGGCCAAACGCAGGCAGGTGGGACTAGTGTTGGTCAGAGTGGGCACGTTGGGCAGAAGGGCCTGTTATCATGCTGTATCACTCCATGACTCCATGACTCTGTGCTCAAGATCAAGTTCAGTTTAGGTTTAGAGATACAGCATGGAAACAGGCCCTTCGGCCCACAGAGTCCGGGCTGACCAGCGATCCCCGCACACTAACTCCACACTAGGGACAATTTTACATTTACACCAAACCAATTAACCTACAAACCTGTACGTATTTGGAATGCGGGAGGAAAGCAAAGATCTCAGAGAAAACCCACACAGATCACGGGGAGAACGTACAAACTCCGCACAGGCAGCACCCGTGGTGAGGATCGGAACCGGGGTCTCCAGCACTACAAGCGCTGTAAGGCAGCAACTCTACCGCTGCAACACCGTGACCGCCCCTTATTATCATATCCATGAATACAGTTGGGTACGGGCACAGTGGAACATCTTCCTTGCAAGTATCATCACAGCGACATTGACTCACACAACGTTTGCTATGTCGCTCTTCCAGGGAGATGCTAAATGCATTTCGTTGTCTCTGTACTGTACACTGACAATGACAATTAAAATTGAATCTGAATCTGAATCTGACACACACACGCCTTTCCTCTGAACATAACCATTCTATCGTTGGCTGCCAACCCTTCATTTGCCAAGGTCTTGGGCTCAAGGATGACCTTTCTCAGCCTCTCACTCTCTCCTCCCTGCTAAACGAGATGGGAGCCCACGGTATCAAAGGGCAGATACGAGCATGGATAGCAGGTTGGCTGGATGGCAGAAGGTAAAAAGTGGCAATGAAGGGGGGCTGCCAGTGACTAGCGGAGTTGGTGCGGGGGGCCGCTACTCTTCACGTTGTGATTTGGACGAGGGGATTGAAGGCTTTGTGGCCAAGTTCACAGATAATACGGAGATAGGTGAAGGGGCAGATAGTGTAGAGAAAGCAGGGACTCTGCAGAAGGACTTGGACAGGTTGGGAGAGTGGGCAGAGAAGTGGCAGATGTTGGGGGAGTCCAGAACCAGGGGCCACACAGTTTAAGAATAAGGAGTAAGCCATTTAGAACGGAGACGAGGAAACACTTTTTCTCACAGAGAGTGGTGAGTCTGTGGAATTCTCTGCCTCAGAGGGTGGTGGAGGCCGGTTCTCTGGATACTTTCAACAGAGAGCTAGATAGGCCTCTTAAAAATAGCGGAGTCAGGGGATATGGGGAGGAGGCAGGAACGGGGTACTAATTGGGGATGATCAGCCATGATCACATTGAATGGCGGTGCTGGCTCGAAGGGCCGAGTGGCCACCTCCTGCACACATTGTCTATTGTCTAATATAGTCATGCATTTTGGTAGCAGGAATACAGGCGTAGACTATTTTCTAAATGGGGAGAGAATTCTGAAATCTGAGGTGCAAAGGGACTTGGGAGTTGCTGGTACAGGATTCCCAAGAAGTTAATTTGCAAGTGGAATTGGTAGTAAGGAAGGCAAATGCAATGCTAGCATTTATTTTGAGGGGACTAGAATGTAAAAACAGGGATGTAATGCTGAGGCTCCACGAGGCGCTGGTCAGACTACATTTGGAGTATTGTGAGCAGTTTTGGGCCCCATATCTGAGGAAGGATGTGCTGGCTCTGGAGAGGATCCAGAGGAGGTTTACAAGAATGAGTGGGTTAACCTATGATGAGCATTTGTCGGCACTGGGCTTGTACTCACTGGAGTTTAGAAGAATGAGGGGGGGACCTCATTGAAACGTACAGAACAGTGAAAGACCTGGATAGAGTGGATGTGGAGAGGATGTTTCCACTAGTGGTAGAGTCTAGGACCAGAGGGCACAGCCTCAGGATACAATGATGTACCTTTAGAAAGGAGATGAGGAGGAATTTCTTGTCAGAGGGTGGTGAATCTGTGGAATTCATTGCTACAGACAGATGTGGAGGCCACATCATTGGTTATTTATGTCGGAGATTGATTAGTACGGGTGTCAGGGGTTATGGGGAGAAGGCAGGAGATTGGGATTGAGAGGGAGAGAAAGATCAGCATTGATTGAATGGGCCGAATGGCCTAACTCTGCTCCTATCATTTATGAATTTATTAGCTCTGACCGGCTATAACAACTCTCAAAAGGCTGAAGACGGTCCAGGATAAAGCAGCTTCCTTGTCTGGTCCCGACCAACCTGCCTCTGGTGCGCTACAATGCTGAGAACTATATTCTGCACTCTGTATCTTTTCCTTTACTCTATCTGGTTCCAATTGGCTTATTAGTTCAAGTTCAAGTTACATTCATTATCACATGCACCAATTGGCACAGTGGAATTAACCGACAAACCCGCACGTCTTTGGAATGTGGAAGGAAACCTGGAGCACCCGGAGGAAACCCACGAGATCACAACAGCCTTCAGTGGCAAAGAATTCCACAGATTCACCGCCCTCCGACTAAAGACAGGGTGACCCTCTCAGCAGGTAGAATATTATCATATTCAACAAACCCCAGAGGCAAAAAATATTAATTTTATTTGTGGAGACTTTATCAAAGCAAACTACAAATTTTAACAAACACATGAGAATAAAGTTTAAAAAATATTTATATTAGCAACAATTAATTGAAATGCTATTTTGAGAGATTGAGAATCCAGACATTTAAAGTGTGAGTCCAGTACATTATTTAGCTATAATTATATTTTAGTACACGTTTAAAGACTTGGTTACATTTGGTTCAACAAGGTTTAAGATATTCCATGTTTCTTTACAAAGAGAACAGACTATCAAATTTTGGACAAAAGGAACTGCAGATGCTGGAATTTTTAGCAATAGACAAAGTGCTGGAGGAACTCAGTGGGTCAGGCAGCTTCTGTAGGGGCAATGGACAGATGATGTTGTGGATCAGGATCCTTTTTCAGTTGTCAGAAGAAGGGTCCTGACATTAAAACTTGTCTGTCCATTGCCTCCACCTATCAGACAATGAAAGTAAGCATGCAGGCTGGTTCTCTGGATGCTTTCAAGAGAGAGAGCTAGACAGGGCTCTTAAAGCTAGCGGTGTCTGGGGATATGGGGAGAAGGGGTACTGATTGGGGATGATCAGGCATGATCACATTGAATGGCGGTGCTGGCTCGAAGGGCCGAATGGCCTACTCCTGTACCTATTGTCTATTGTCATAAGGCAGACGAATGGGGTTCGGACTGAGAGAAAGACTGGCATGATTGAATGGCTGAGTAGACTTGATGGTCTGAAATGGCCTAATTCTGCTCCAAATCTTTTGAACATGCATTTATAGACTTGACAGTGCTGGACAAGTGGAAGAGTGGGGACAAAACTGGAAGTGAAGTAAATACAGGATAAATCGGGGTCGGCAACGGATAACCTGAGGCAAGGAGGGGGAGGGTCCCCGATAGGTTGCTAGTTGGCTGGAGAAAGGTGTGGGCTAGAGGCAGGAACTATAGAACCAACTGTGGAACTAGTTAGCCAACATTTTGGGATCAAATAGTTAACCAGGTATTTGCAACTGTGTTCCCTTATTAGTTTAGAGATACAGTGTGCAACCAGGCCTTTCAGCCCACCGAGCTCATGCTGGCCATCGATCACCAGTTTACACTAGTTCTATGTTTCTCATCCACTCCCGACACACGAGGTATAATTTGCAGACGTCAGTGAACTTACGAACCCGCCCGTACTTGGTATGTGGGAGGAAACCGGAATCCCACACAGTCACAGGGAGAAGGTGCAAACTCCACACAGACAGCACCCGAGGTCAGGATTGTACCCGGGTCTCTGGCGCTGTAAGGCAACGGCTCCACCAGGTGCGCCACCGTGCCGCCCACTATCCATGGAGCTTCTTAGCTGAAGGTAGACACAAAGTGCTGGAGTAACTCAACGGGTCAGGCAGCATCTCTGGAGAAAAAGGATGGCCGTATGGTCAGAAGTGACAGGAGCAGAATTAGGCTATTCGGCCCATCTATCCCTCCTTCCTAACCCCATTCTCCTGCCTTCTCCTCATAACCTCTGATGGGTGACGCATCGGGTTGCATTGCATCACCCATTCTTTATCTCCAGAGCTGCTGCCTGATCCGCTGAGTTACTCCAGCACTTTATGCCTGCAGTTCTTTGTTTCTACTTCATAGTTGAAGTTACAAATACTCTCCATTCTTTGAGTACACCCGTGTCCACTCTTTCAGATGGTCCACTGCTGGGATACGGGGGACAAGCAGGAACGGGGAAACGGATTTTGGATAATCAGCCATGATCATATGGAATGGCGGTGCTGGCTCGAAGGGCCGAATGGCCAACTCCTGGACCTATTCATATTTACCATGAACTCCATGCAAGGGGGAATACCACGGTTCTACATTAATAAACTAGAACAAAGTATAAATGGGAAAAAGAAAATCCTGCCTGTTGTCTTTAATATCAGCCACATAGTTTTTCAGTTCCTGGGTAACATGTTGAAGGCCAATGATGTATGCATCATCTTCTGGGAGGTTGTAGTATTTGGGGTTGTGGCGCATTAGGAACTGGGCCAGGAAATTGATGGGGTTGAAGTAAGGATGGGCTTTGTCCAGGACGTTTAGGTTTTTCTTCTCAACCTCCGTCAGCAGATTCTCCAGGCCCAGGATGAGCGTGGGCAAGAGCTTCTCCAGAAGGTAAATGCGCGTCTGCACTGTGGTTTTGTTCTCGTCGAACCACTCCTTGGTCAACAGATCCATCGGGATCTTCTTCTCCAGGTTTGCCTTCTCGCGTTTGTGTTTCTGCATGAATATGGTCCTCTGCTCCTGGAGGAACAACACTCGCCTGGCCACCTTGCGCCCAAACATTCGCTTCCAAAGGTTCTTTGCTCCATCTTCTTGTTCATCCAAGTTCATGTCTCTCACGGCAAAGCCTTCAATGAGAGAGGTCTGGAATGAAGCCCTCTTCACTTCCAGCTTGGATTTCAATGGTTCCGATGGGTCGTGTACACTGAAGGAAGATCTGGACCTTGGAGGTTTGACAATGCGGTGAACATAAGCATGCCCTGAGGTGTCTATGGAACCCTTTCTACCTATGCTCCCAATGCTCTGAACATTGGGTCCACTGGTTGAAATGGAACTCTTTCTCTCTCCAGTTTTCTGCCGATCTTCTGCAGATCCTGAAGGAAAGGGTCTCTTTGCAGATTGCCTCAAATTGCGGCCATCTTTTGGATCTTGCTCTGCCCCATCTGAGGTGGGCTTGTACGAAGAGCTTTGTCCCTCCTTGTTGGACTTGGACTCACTGCTCTGGGCCTTGCGTGCCCCGAAGTCAGTCCAGGATTTGTGAAACCTGGTTGCATCTGCTGCCCCTGCACGTCCAGGCCCAGTGGAGCTCCTTGACGGCACGAGCAGATTGCCGGCGCTGTCCACATTCAGCCGGTCAATGATCCCAGGGACGAGAGAGGTGCTGCGTTTTATGCCCAGCAAGGCGGCCGTTGGGACGCCAGACCCGGGGCGGCGGATGAAGCTGGTCACCAGGGAGGCGCTCCGCGTGGACTGGAGCGGGAACTGCAATTGGTTGTTCGACTCTTCAAACGACTCATTCTCGCTCACGCCAAGAGCAGAGGAAGCGCTTTCCCTTGATTCCAGCTGCGATTTACTAGTGACACCATCGACTACAAGCTGGGAGATAGAGGAACCACTGGTTCCGGCACCCTGACCTTCCTCCACACGGTCGATGATGCCCGGGACCAGGGAGGTACTCCTCCCCGACACCAGGCGCAACGTGCCAAAGGAATCATCGTCTGTTGAGGACTGTGCAAGTGAAGCACTTCTCCCAAACATAGCGCGAACACTAAGCTTGCTGCTATCGTTCGCTTCACCTCCTGAAATGATGGTAATGCTTTGCCTTTTGGGGTTGGGGGCAAGTTTCATCTGGTCCTCCTCTTGATCCATCGTCGCTACCTCACAACTGCTCCTAGATTATTTTCTTTTACTACTCTTTGATTTTCATTTGTTTAAGGTCCACAGGTCACTTCATCTCCGTAGTTTTCAGGATTGTAACCATGGGTTTGCTGGAAGAAAAAAAAACACACAGGTGTAAGAGTTATAGAGTCTTACAGCCAGCCCAACCGCACCACTTCTCTGCATTCTTTCCAGGTTAATGACATCTGAAGAAGACTCTCGACCCAAATCTTCACCCATTCCTTCTCTCCAGAGATGCTGCCTGTCCCGCTGAGTTCCTCCACCTTTTTTTATTTATTTTTAATGTCATCGTTGCTGGCTTTGGCATTGTGAAAGGCCCTCGTAATAAAAACATCCCATTTATAGTATCATGCAGCTAAGTCTTCAACAAAGCAGGAAGGAAGGTCGGCCTGGAGTAGAATCGTAGAGTGATAGTGTGTGGAAACAGGCCCTTCAGCCCAACGACCCACCACGACCAATATGTCCCATCTACACTAACTAGTCCCACCTGCCCATATCCCTCTAATCCTGTCCTATCCATGTACCTGTCTAACTGTTTTGTAAAGGGCCTGTCCCACTTGCCGATTTTTTTCGGCAACTGCCGGCGTCATATCAGTGTCGCCAAAAGATTTTGAACATTTCAAAATCCAGCGGCGACAAAAAAAATGTTCGAACGCTTGAAAAAAACAGCGCGCGCCAACGTGTCATCACGCAGAGTCACATCGCGAATATTTCAGTGACCTGATACGTCAGTCAATGATGCCGGCAGTCGCCAAGTGGGACAGGCCCTTTAAACGTTGGGATAGTCCCAGCCTCAACTACCTCCTTTGCCAGCTTGTTCCATACACCCACCGTGTGGAACAGTTCCGTATGGAACAGTTAACCCTCAGATTCCTATTAAATCTTTTCCCACCTCACCTTGAACCTATGTCCTCTGGTTCTTGATTCCCCTACTCTGGGCATGAGATTCTTTGTGTCTACCCGATCTATTCCTCTCCTGATTTTGGTATGTTATGGCAAAGTGGAATCCCAGGGTTGAGTTTACTTCAAGACAGACACAAAAAGCTGGAGTAACTCAGCAGGACAGGCAGCATCTCTGGAGAGAAGGAATGGGTGATGTTTTGGGTCAAGACCTTTCTTCCTACACATGTGAGTTTACTTCAGTTTAGTGATATAGCATGGAAACATGCCCTTCAGCCCACCGAGTCCACTCCGACTAGTAATCCCCAAAGCGACACATTAGGGACAATTTTACCAAAGCCAATTAACCTACGGTAGACAAAAATGCTGGAGAAACTCAGCGGGTGAGGCAGCATCTATGGAGCGAAAGAATAGGTGACGTTTCGGGTCGAGACCCTTCTTCAGACATGTGTATTCAGACAATTAACCTACAAACCTGCACATCTTTGGAGTTTGGGAGGAAACCGGAGCACCCCGAGAAAACCCACGCAGGTCACAGGGAGAACGTACAAACTCCGTACAGACAGCACCCGTGGTCAGGATTGAACCGGGGTCTCTGGCGCTGTGAGGCAGCAGCTCTACCCGTTGCGTAACCATGCCTCACTAGAGTACAATACTGTAAAATGTCAACACAGGTATTAACCGCAGTAGACAATAGGTCATGGAAATTTAACATTCGTACCATATAATAATTTGTTACGGTGAAGGGGGAAAGATTTAATAGGAACATGAATGGAAACCTTTTTTGGTGAAGGGTGGTGGGTGAATGGAACGAGCTGCCAGAGGAGGTAGTTGAGGCTGGGACTATCACAACGCTTAAAACACCTTTGTGCAGGTGCATGGATAGGACAGGTTTAGAAGGATATTGGGCAAACGCAGGCAGGTGGGACTAGTGTAGATGGGACATGTTGGTCAGCATGACAGGTTGGGCTGAAGAACCTGTTTCCATGATGTATGGCTATCTGAATTATCACCTGGGATCACAAACCATCAAATACTTTTGTAATACAATAACCAGGCAGTCATATATTTACTCTAAACCCACAATTGTCTTTCTATTTTGATTTGAATTACACAATTATTATTGGTTTATTATTGTTAAGTATACCGAACATACAGTGAAAAGCTTTGCTTGCATGCTGACCAGTCACGCAGATCAAACTATACACGAGGGCATACGCAAGTAACCATACACAATGAAGGTGATTATTAAAAATTACAGCAGGTCCTCGGTCAGCTGGGCTGAGGAATGGGCAATGGAGTTTAATGCAGATAAGCACAAGGTGTTTCATTTTGGGAAGTTAAACCAAGGCCGGACCTACACAGTGAATGGCAGGGCAGGCTCTGGGGAGTGTTGTCTGGGGAGTGTTGTAGAGCCGGGAGATCAAGCAGTACATGTACATAGTGGCGTCACAGGTAGGTAGGCGAGCAAGATGGCGTTTGGTCATCATCGTGGTTGCAAACATCAACGGGCGCGGTGCCTTACAATGCCGTGTACCACAGTGATCGCAACTTCTACTGAAATGTGGATGGCCGTTGGCTCGCTAGGGGCTCATCTGCCCTTTGACGGGTCTTGTTTGTGGTCCTGCTGGGGGGTCCACAGCCCCCTCCTCACCTGGCAAACCAGGTGGGGGAGACGGTTTAGTCGCCAACTATCCGTCCATGGAGCAGGTAGCACGGGATTACATGGTACCCGTGGCGGGGGGGAACTCCCCCCCCCGACCTGACTGTTTGGTACAACAGGCTTCGTCAGTCAGGGCACTGAGTGTAGAGATTGTGGCATTATGTTACAGTTTTGGAAGACTTATGTGAGACCGCATTTGGAGTATTGAGTTTAGACTTGGTCGCCCTGGTATAGGAAGGATGTTATTAAGCTGGGAAGAGGACAGAGAAGATAGACGAGGATGTTGCCAGGACTCGAGGGGCCTGAGCTACAGGGAAAGGTTGGGCAAGCTAGGACTTTATTTTTTGGAGCGCAGGAGGCTGAGAGGTGATCTTATAGAGGTGTATAAGATGATGAGGGGTATATATACAGTGAATGCAAGGAGTCCTTTACCTAGGGTAGAGGAATCAAGAACCAGAGGACATTGGCTTAAGGCAAGAGGAGAAGGATTTAATGGGAATTAGAGGGGGGTGGGTGTATGGAATAAGATGCCATAGAGGGTAGTTGGGGCTGTTAAATATTTAAACAACATTTAAAAGACATTTGGACATGTTCATGGTTAGGATAATTTAGATGGATATGGACCAAATGCTGGCAGTTAGCACTAGAGTAGATGGGGCATCTTGGTTGTCATGGTCAAGTTGGCCCAAAAGCCATCTTCTTGCTTTATAACTCACTAGTAATGCAAAGAGAAGCATGTCAGAGTGCAGAGTACAGCTTCACAGTTTGGTAGAGTTACACTTCCAGTGAAAAAGTCCAATGTCCACAACAATGTAGGTTGGAAGATGGGGCCTATACCTTAGCCTGTAGGAGAAATACTTAAAATCCTGGAGTAACTCAGCGGGTCAGGCAGCATCTTTGGAGGACATAGATAGACTGAAGAAGGGTCCCGACCCAAAATGTTTAAGAAGGAACTGCAGTTGCTGGAAAAATCGAAGGTAGACAGAAATGCTGGAGAAACTCAGCGGATGAGGCAGCATCTATGCAGCGAAGGGATAGGTGACGTTTCGGGTCGAGACCCTTCTTCAGTCTGAAGAAAGGTTGAGCTGTTGGAAAGAAGAGGGAATAAGCGGGGTCAAAAAGTTACTTGATGATGTTGGTTTATTTCCTGAGGCAGCGTGAAGTGTGGAAGGAGTCGATGGTGGGGAGTGTGGTCTGTGTGATGGACTGGGCTACATCTACAATGGTGGGGAGTGTGGTGTGTGTGTGGGGGACTGGGCTACATCTACAATGGTGGGGAGTGGGGTGTGTGTGATGGACTGGGCTACATCTACAATGGTGGGGAGTGGGGTGTGTGTGATGGACTGGGCTACATCTACAATGGTGGGGAGTGTGGTCTGTGTGTGTGGGACTGGGCTACATCTACAATGCTGGGGAGTGTGTGGTGTGTGTGTGGGACTGGGCTACATCTACAATGGTGGGGAGTGTGGTGTGTGTGGACTGGGCTACATCTACGATGGTGGGGAGTGTGGTGTGTGTGATGGACTGGGCTACATCTACAATGGTGGGGAGTGTGGTGTGTGTGATGGACTGGGCTACATCTACAATGGTGGGGAGTGTGGTCTGTGTGATGGACTGGGCCACATCTCCAGCTCCTTGCGATTTCATGCAGTCTCGGGCAGAGCTGTTCAAACTAACATATGATGCATCCCAAAGATAGACACAAAATGCTGGAGTAACCCAGCGGGTCAGGCAGCATCTCTGGAGAGAAGGAATATGTGACGTTTCGGGTCGAGACCCTTCTCCGATACATCCCGAATTAATTTCACGCTAATTGAATTAATTTCTTATAAAAATCAATCACAACACGTGGAGTCCAGCCTAACACTTTTAAAATAAAGTTTTCAGTAACATTGTTCAAGTTTTGGATGAAGCATATGTAACCACACACAAAGCTGTGTACCTGCTCTATCTATGTGACGGCGTTCACCCCTCCAATCCCGGGCCGGGCAGATTGCATTCACGGGAGAGGGGGGTCTAATTGTCGAGGTGGACACATGTGAATTGGTCCAGTGCCACCGGCCAGACCCCCAAGCGATTCTTACCTTGGTCAGAAAATGTGAACAGGTGTAAGGCGTTCCTTCCGCCGCGTCGCAAGTCTGACCCAAAGATCATAGAGCGGAGCTGTGACCTGTTTGTGACTCGTTATCTGAAGTCATCGCGACCCTCCTCGGCCCCTCGAGCATGAACCGTGTCGCTGCCCCAGTCAGTCTAGGTTTATGTGTTGTTTAGGTCTAGGTGTTGCTTAGCAATGGCGAAACACCTCTACGGTTCCTTTGCCTTTACAGTATATCAATGACCTTGCTTGGGATAACATCAGTGTGGTTCTATACCACACTCAACTGTGCTATATCGGGTGTACCAGCCTACACTCACGCAGCGTGTCATAAGCATGACTTGTTGAGTGAGTTCTGCATCAACAGCTGGTAACACAGACCCTGTTACCAAGGTGGGCGTGGGGATAACAGCTAAAACCCCACCACCAGTTGCTGGCTGGCTGGCTGGCTGAACTGAACCATCCTACCACAACCAGAGAGCAGTGCTCTGGAGAGGCTAGTCTTGAACCCTATCTACCTCATTAATAGACAGTGCTGAACTACTATCTACCCCTTTGATGACCCTTGGACTATCCTTAATCAGACTGCTGACTTTACCTTGCACTAAACGTTATTCCCTTATCATGTATCGATACACTGTAAATTGATCCACTGCAATCATGTATTGCCTTTCTGCTGACTGGTTCGCACACAACAAAAAACTTTACACTGTAGCTCGGTACACGTGACAATAAACTAAACTGAACTAAACAAAATATAGACAACCAGGAAGCATATTTTATTAAAATAAATGTGTAGGAAGGAATGTGTAGGTTTATACCTAAGATAGACACAAAAACATTTGGGGCTCGATCCATTCCTTCTCTCCAGAGATGATGCCTGTCTCGCTGATTTACTGATTGAAATAAATGCTGAAAATACTTCAGTCAGGCAGCAGCTACGGAGAGACAAACGAGTTCAATACTTCTGATCAATATCGTTTCAACAGAATATTACTAGTTCATTGCAAAGCAAAGTTCAATTCAAAACTTCTTCACTTCAAGTTATATCTTTACGGTGGTGTAAATCTAGAATGGAATATTAACCAAATTTCATCTTTATTCCAGAATTTAGTTTAATTTACTGTCACCTGTGCTGAGGTACAGTGAAAAGCCTTTTTGTTGCGTGCTATCCAGTCAGTGGAAAGATTATATGCGATTACAATCGAGCTGTTCACGGTATACAAATGAGGGATTAAAGGAATAATGTTTAGTGCAAGATAAAGTCCTATTTAAAAAAAATCAAAGCTCTCCAATGAGGTAGATGGGAGATCAGGACCACTCTCTGGTTGATGATGGGATGATTCAGATGCCTGATAACAGCTGGGAGGAAACTGTACCTGAAACTGGAGGTTTACTGCTTTCACCTATATTTACCTACTGATGATATCAGCAAAAGGAACTTTAGTCATTTACTGTGTAAATATAGATTAAGAACATTGTTCTTAATCTCAGTGGGTCAGGCAGCATCTCTGGAGAACATGGATAGGTGACGTTTCACAGAGTGCTGGAGTAACTCAGCGGGTCAGGCAGCATCTGTGGAGAACATGGATAGGTGACGTTTCACAGAGTGCTGGAGTAACTCAGCGGGTCAGGCAGCATCTGTGGAGAACATGGATAGGTGACGTTTCACAGAGTGCTGGAGTAACTCAGCGGGTCAGGCAGCATCTGTGGAGAACATGGATAGGTGACGTTTCACAGAGTGCTGGAGTAACTCAGCGGGTCAGGCAGCATCTATGGAGCTAAGGAAATAGGCAACGTTTCGGGCCGAAACCCATAAGGGTTTCGGCCCGAAACGTTGCCTATTTCCAGAAGGATTTCGGCCCGAAAAGTTGCCTATTTCCTTAGCTCCATAGATACTGCTGCACCATAACTCAGCGGGTCAGGCAACATCTGTGGAGAACATGGAGAGGTGAGGTTTTGGGTCGGGTCCCTTCTTCAATCTGAAACGTCACCTATCCATGTTCTCCACATATCCTGCCTGACCTGTTACATTTCTCCAGCACTTTGTGTCTTTTTTGTAGGCCAGTATCTGCAGTTCCTTTTGTCTTCTATAAATAATAAAGTGGAATTGCACTGTGTGAGAAATGACATTTTATGAAAAAAAACTTTTTTTTTGCCTTTACGTTTGCAAAGTTTATTGTTTTCCCACAAGAGGGATAGGGATATGGGCCAAATGCGGACAATTGGGACGAGCTTAGATGGGGCATCTTGGCTGGTTGGGCTGAAGGGCCTATTTCTGTGCTGAATGTCTCTACAAGGACGTGCATGTTTGCTGTGCCTTTCATAGTGTCAGTCAGTCTTCTCCAATGCATTTGCAACTGAAAACATTTATCAATTTACCATCAGAATATATTAGCCAAGTACATACACGTGCCAGGCATTTGACAGTGCCTTGCTCACATATGATAAAAACACAATGGGCAGCTGACAATTAAAAATAACATTATAACTTAAAAATTTTTAAAAGGAGAAGAAGCTGTTTTTGTGTCTGGGAATGGAGGGGAGGACTTCAAAGAGCCAGTGGCGTCAGCATCATATTGTAATCTGGCAGCAAATCTGTTCGCAGCATGGTCCCACAAACTGCAGTATAACAGTGTCCAGATGACCTTATTTTCTCAGTAACGCAAGTGAGAGGTAAATTGTAACTAATATACGACATCTTCCCAATTTGTATTGATAACGGAGGCACTGACACAGTGCTGTCCGGTTGAGAGGGTGATTCCTTGGTTTTTGGGGCATCAATCCAGCTTGGATTATTTGCTGGTATGTCGTGAACTTGACCCCACAATCATTTTCATTCAGAGGTGAGTGTCAACATTGAGTCATGGCTGATATAGCGTTTGGTTTCCAAGCCCGAAACCTCAGCTTCCATGTAATCTTAACAACAATCCTCAGAGCTGCCATGGATCACTGAGTAAACAGGTTGTGTTTTTCTTGGTAACTTGGTAACTCGCATCTATAATAATCTGTTCTGACTTGGTCTTTGGCCGGCAATGCAACTATATTGTTGACATTGTTCCATAAACTGTGCTTTCCTGTTCAGCGTTGCATTCATATTTAAGGCAACCATACACCTTCCTAATAAACTTTTTAAAATAAATCTGATAAAGTACTTAATAACCGTCAACTGTATGTTTCTCCTGTGTTTCATTAGCACAGCAGATGTTGATCCACGTGATGTGGAAAAGTTTGAAATGTTATTGCTCAAATGTACCAAGTAAGTTGTTTTCATAGAAAGGTCAGAGGTATTAAAATCGTTCTTTATTCAAAAGCAAAAGACTGCAAATGGTGGAAATCTGAAATAAAACAGTTAATTTTGGAAATAGCCAGCAGGTCAGGCATCTGGCCCCATTCAATTGCTGAACTTGTGAAAGTTTTTGTTAAGGGTGCTATTTGGTTTGTCTTTCATGAATAAATGTGCAAGGAGTGACACTCGTGTTCATAAAAGCCATTTACAGTATATCACAGTGTTGTAAAAGTAACGGATTATGGAGTGTTTAAGAAAGAACTGCAGATGCTGGAAAAATCGAAGGTAGACAAAGATGCTGGAGAAACTCAGCGAGTGAAACAGCATCTATGTTGATACCTCACCCGCTGAGTTTCTCCAGCATTTTTGTCTACCATGGATTATGGATTAATGGCAGCACAGTGGCGCAGTTGGTAGAGCTGCTGCCTCAGCGCTAGAGACCTGACCTCGATCCCGACCTCGGGTTTCTGTCTGTGTGGAGTTTACATGTTCTCCACCTGACCGCTTGGGTTTTCCCCGGGTGCTCCGGGTCCCAAAGATGAGCAGGATTGTACGTTAATCGGCCCTCTGTAAATTGCCCCTCGTGTGTGGGGAGTGGATGAGAAAGTGGGATAACATAGAACTAGTGTGAACAGGTCGGCATGGACTCAGTGGGTCGAAGGGCCTGTTTTTAAGGTGAATCTGAATCAATTGGACAAAAACCATGATATAAAATATTAAAGGTAGACAAAATATGGAGCGAAGGAAATAGGCAACGTTTCGGGCCGAAACCCTTCTTCAGATTGATGTGAGGGTGGGGGGGGAGAGGGAAAATAAGGACTACCTTAAATTAGAGAAGGCAATGTTCATACCGCTGGGGTGTAAATATATTTTGTGTGGCACGATGGTAGAGTAACCGCTTTATAACACCAGAGACTTGGGTTTGATCCTGACTTTGGATGCTGTCTGTATGGTATTTGTATGTTCTCCCCATGACCGCATGGGTTTCCTCCGGTTTCCTTCGACATCCGAAAAACGTACAGGTTTGTAGGTTAATTGGCCCCCTGTAAATTGCCCCTAATGTGTAGGGAGTGGATTAGAAAGTGGGATAATAAAACTAGTGTGTGAACGGGTGATTGATGGTTAGCATGGACTCAGTGGGCCGAAGGGCCTGTTTCCAAGCTGCATCTGCATACCGTGATCAAAAATGTTAAATATTTCCCTCTAAACGTATCATCAAACTCAGAGAAACGGTCTCTGCACGACCCAATGAATTTGGTTCCTCGATTCCCTCATCAGCAGACCTCAGGAGCACTTGGAGGCTGTGTGTGCAGTTCCCTGCTCTTCTCATTCTGTAAGCTTGACTGTGCAGCCATTCACAGCTGAAATGTCATTTTAAATTGGCAGACGACACCACCGTTGTTGGATGTATAACAGGTAATGATGAGTCAGCGTACAGGAGGGAGATGGATGATCTGATTCAATGTTGCCAGAATAACAATCGTATTCTCAATGTTAGCAAGACCAAGGGTCACGACCCGAAACGTCACCCATTCCTTTTCTCCAGAGGTGCTGCTTGACCTGCTGAATTACTCCAGCTTTTCATGTCTATCTTAGGTGTAAAGCAGCATCTGCAGTTCCTTCCTACACAAGGAGATTATTGTTGCCTTCAGAAAGCCAAAGCCAAGGACTCATTAGTTTAAAGGTACACAAAATTGCTGGAGAAACTCAGTGGGTGCAGTCTGAAGAAGGGTTTCGGCCCGAAACGTCGCCTATTTCCTTCGCTCCATAGATGCTGCTGCACCCGCTCAGTTTCTCCAGCAAATTTGTGTACCTTCGATCTTCCAGCATCTGCAGTTCCTTCTTGGACTCATTAGTTTAGTTTAGTTTAGAGATACAGAGCGGAAACAGGCCCTTCGGCCCACCGAGTCCGCACTGACCAGCGATCCCCACACATTAACATTATCCTACACACTCTAGGGACAATTTACACATACACCAAGCCAATTAACCTACATGCCTGTACGTCTTTGGAGTGTGGAAGAACCCCTACGCGGTCACGAGGAAAACGTACAATCTCCTTACCGACAGCACCCGTAGTTGGGATCAAACTTGGGTCTCTGGCGTATCAAGCGCTGTAAGGCAGGAACTCTACCGCTGCACCACCATGGCTGCCCATGAATGTTTTCATTGATGGGACGGCAGAGTCAACAGCCTCGTGTTCCTGGGCTTGCACATCTCTGGAGATCTGTCCGAGGCCCAGCACATTGATGCAATCACCAAGAAAACCCATCAATGTCTCTACTTGATCAGAAGATTGGGGAAATTGGGCAAAAATATTCCATCAAACCTCTACAGGTAGAGGGGCAGACTGACTGGTTGCATCCCAGCATGGCTCAGTAACTTGAACTAAGGAGGCTGCAGAAAGTGGTGAACATTGCCCTGGTTATCATGGGTACTGACCTCACCACCATCGAAGGGTCTTCCGCAAAACGACAGCCTGGATCATCAAAGAACCAACCCACATTCCAATCAAAGATACTGTAGACACAAAAAGCTGGAGGAACTCAGTGGGACAGGCAGCATCTCTGAAGAGAAGGAATGAGTGACGTTTCGGGTCGAGACCATTCTTATACATTCCAATCATGCTGCTACCCTTGAGGAGAAGAGAAAGGAGGCTGAGAACTGTGACCGTCGTGATCAATTTAGTTTAGTTAATTGTCACGTGTACCGAGGTACAGTGAAAAGCCTTTGTTGTGTGCTATCCAGTCAGCGGAAAGACAATACACGATTACAATTGATCCATTTACAGTGTACAGATGCATGATAAGGGAATAACGTTTAGTGCAAGGTAAAGCCCGCAAAGTCCGATCAAGGATAGTCCGAGGGTCACCAATGAGGGCCACCAATGATAGTAGTTCAGGACTATCTATTAATGAGGTCGATAGGGTTCAAGACTCTCCCCAACAACCAGCAGGCTCTTGAACGTTGCACCACTCTCCCCACAATTCTCTATCGGCAACTATGATCTGCTATGGACTTTGTTTATGTTACACTAGGTACTTCAGTTTGCACTCTCATGGCCTGTTTACATAGTACTGCTGATCCAGTTCATGATATTATTGATTATTGTTTATTGATTTATTTGTTGTGTTGTTGCATTAGTATGCCTTAGTAGAACCACAATGATTAAGAATGTAATTGTTCTGTTCCTGGTACATTTGACTGTTAAACATTCCTAACACTTTTGCTGAAAGCCTGGTTTGTGATATGGTTCAAGGGGTATGTCTGTTTTGATTGGGAATGGGGTGGGAGATTGCAACCTGTTTCGACGAATGTAATCAACCTGGCATGCACAATCAAATAAGATCAAATAGAACAAGTTGTCCTACAACTTTAGGCAGTGCACGCCATACGCAAAAAGAAGATTGGGAATGAAAGTTAAGATCAAACGTTAATGAATACTTATTCCAAGTTTTCATGCGTCCACTCCCAGGATACGTGTCTTATTTCAGTCACCATCTGGCACTGAAAGATAATGCCTGAGTCAGAGGTTTCATATCTGGAAGACAGACAAGATTTTTACGACGTTATGACAGCTGAGGACAAAGGATCATCAGGAACGCACGTGCCTTTAGGATATGAGTTCTCAGAATCATAACACAAAGTACTTACAGTATTCATTAGGGTGGGGGATTGCAGCCTTCACGTGGTCCACCCTGTTTCTACTAATGCAATCGACCCGACATGCACAAACAAATAGATCAAATAGAACAAGTTGACTTACAACTTTAGGCTCTGCACGGCATATGCAAGAGGAAGAAAACAGTATTCAATCAGACATGTGTGGTATAAAAATAACTCAAAGAAAGCAGTAAGGTATTTGTCCACAAAACATTTCAGTGGAGGCTCCACAAAATCAGGACGGCTATCACAGAATTGCTAAAAAAAACCCATGTTGTTTTAATTAAAAATTATAATAAAATCTAATTATTTATGTTCATAAGCTGTAGGAGCACAATTAGGCCATTTGGCCCATCAAGTCTATTCCGCCATTCAATTATGGCTGATCTATCACTGTTGCACGATGGAGTTGCTGCCTCACAGAGCCAGAGACCCCGGTTCAATCCTGACTACGGGTGCTGTCTCTACGGAGTTTGCACATTTTCAATGTGAGCGCGTGGGTTTTCTCCGGGTGCTCTGGTTTCTTCCCACACTCCAAAGACGTACAGGTTTTTAGTCTAATTGGCCTGGTGAAAATTGTAAATTTTCCCTAGTGTGTTGGATCATGTTAGTGTGTGGGGTGATCGCTGGTTGCTGCAGACTCGGTGGGCCAAAGGGCCTGTTTCCGCACTATATTTCGAAACTAAACTATCGTTCCCTCTCAACCCTATTCTCCTGCCTTCTCCCCATAACCCCGACACCTGTACTAATCAAGAATCTATCAATCTCCATCTTAAAAATATCCATTGATGGCCTCCACAGCCTTCTGTGGCAATTAATTCCATAGATTCCCCACCCTTTATTAAACTATTTATAATGTTAATATCATCACCATTATTTCTTTTACAAAATTGCAACTTGATATAATGTAAAATGATATTCCTGATCTTCAAGAGTTGAGAGTGTTTAATGGACAACAGAACAATGAAAGTCTTACTTGCTGCAGCTTAACAGACCCGTAAACACAATCACACACAGATATATGTAAAAATCAATGAGAGCTAGTTGGCAAGGATACTATTATGCCTTTGGGCATACATATCGGGAAAGAGAAGTTGATTTCTGCTCCATGTTAATTTAACTAATCTCAAGTGAAAGGTCTGGATAGAGTGAACGTGGAGAGGATGTTTCAACTCGTGGGAGAGTCTAGGACCAGAGGCAATAGTCTCAGATTAAAAGGACTTACCTTTCGAAAGGAGATGAGGAGGAATATCTTTAGTAGAGGGTTTAATTTACAGATACAGCGCAGAAATAGCTCCTTCGACCCACCGACCAGCAATCCCCACATATTAACCCTGCCCTATACACACTCAGGACAATTTTACATTTATACCAAGCCCACAAACCTGTACGTCTTCGGAGTGTGCAAGGAAACCGAAGATCTTTGAGAAAACCTACGCATGTCACGGGGAGAACACCCAAATTCCGTACAGACAAGCAGTGACAGTCAGGATCGAACCCGGATTTCTGGCACTGCAAGGCAGCAGCTCAACCACTGCGCCACCGTGCCGCAAATTCTTTGCCACAGCCGGCTGGGGAGGCCAAGTCAATGGATTGACAGATTCCTGATTATTAAGGTTGTCAGGGGTTATGGGGAGAAGGCAGGAGAATAAGGTTGAATAAGAAGAGCCACAGCCTATCCAACCTAAAGAACTCAAATCCATCACATAAATGATGCTATTTGGAGCGGCAGTGGTCTCTGACCTCTTGCAGGCTCAAGCGAGGACATTTACAGCAGGTCCTACAAATCACTGGAGTGGTAGCAGCAAGACTACCTCTGCAGAAACCCCATTGGCAGCATTGCCATAACATTGCCAGTATCCTCGCCAGGCCAAAACCTCCAGCATCAATGCTGCCTGAGCCACTCAGCTACTGCAGAAGTTGCGGTCTGGCTGTACTCCACCCGTTCCTACCTGATACCAGAAACAAGCACTATCATCCGAGCCTCGTCAAGTGAAGATGCTCTGGGAAAATGGAACAACCGGTCCAAGAATTTGTGCGGCACGGTGGTGCAGCGGTAGAGTTGCTGCCTTAGAGCACCAGAGACCCGGGTTTGATCCTGACCACGGGTGGTCTGTATGTTCTCCTTGTGACCGCGTGGGTTTTCCTTGGGTGCTCCAGTTTCCTCAAACACTTCAAAGATATGCAGGTTTGTAGGTTAATTAACTTTGGCAAAAATTGTAATTTGTTACTCATGTCCCTGAGATGCTGCTTGACCCGCTGAGTCACTCAGTTCCCTGCAAGATTCCAGCATCTGCAGTTCCTTGTGTCTGACAATGAAACACTCTTGACTCTTGGAGTTTTGAAGAGTATTTAGAGAAAGCTGGAGTGAAAGCTGGAGAGAAAGCTTGCCGTTTTGTGTTATTCCCGCCAAAACCAATCTTCAGTCCTGCCTTTTGCTATTTTAAAAGTACTCAGAGAATTATTCAGAAGTAAAGAAAAATTAAGAGAATAACTTGGGTCTCCCAGATCCTTTTATGATCTGAATATGTTTCACGTTGCATGACAGCCATTAAATGACTTCTGAAGTGAGATCACTGTTGTGTGATGCATATAAAAGTACAGGGAGTTCTCTGTGTCCACGCCAAAATTCCTCTCTCAACTAATAGCACCAAAAACAATATAACTAGTCAGTCATCTCATTTGGTCATTATGGGGCTGATGTTAACATTCGCCACTGGGTCTGCTACATAACAACAAAAGCACTTAAATGATTTATTGAATGGTTAAGTGGTTTGGGACATTCTTAGAACTTGATGAGTTGCTATATAAAAAACATTTTTTGATATTTTGAGAATGATTTACAATCACCCAACTCTTTTTTTATTCTGTAAACATTGCTTGTTTATAAAATAGAGTAGTGTAACACTGTTACTACTGTCCTTCTTTATTCCTTTCATTCTTTGCTTGCTGCTACTTTTTTCCATCTTTAACAGATGATACCGTCAATTTCAAGCAAAGTTTAAAGAAGTCCCTTTCCAGAAGCTTTACCAAACAAGAACATTAGTTACCATTAAATTTACATAGTCTTCACTATTTCACCTTACCTTGAGATTTGTTTTGCTTTGTTGATGAAGCAAAGAACCATCTGCAATATCTTGGTATAGTTCACCAATGTAGACGCTGGGATTCTAGTTTCACCTGATAACCTGTCTATTTTTTTTGGCACTGTGGTTATTTATGTGTGTGAGCTTCAGTGAATTATTTAACCTCAGGTTTGAATCCACACCAATCTTCAACCAATGTTATTTTCCAACAGGAAGTTGTATCAACATCAGAAACCTCAGCTGATTTTTCATTTTATCCTAACTTGATGTGTTGCATGGTGGCGCAGCGGGTGGACCTGCTGCCTAACAGCATCGGAGACCCAGTTCGATCCTGATCTTGAGTGATGTCTGTTCTCCAGGTGCTCTGATTTCCTCCCACATCGTAAAGATGTGCAGGTTTCTAGGTTAATTGGCCTTTGTAAATTGCCCCTAGCATATAGGGAGTGGATGTGAAAGTGGGATAACATAGAACTAGTGTGAACAGGTGATCGATGGTCAGCATGGACTCAGTGAGCTGAATCCATACTGTACCTCTAAATTGAACTAGCCCATGGATGCTGCATTAATTATAATGCCTACAGCATAGCACCAATTACAATCAATTGTATGTGCAAGAATTTAATAATGCATTTGAACAATAGTCATATTCATATATTTTAAAACATCCAATTAGTATTTTCTTTGTGCTCACCGCTAAATATCAAGTTGTGGCAGTTCTTTAGCAATATATTATGAAGACTTTAAAAAAAAACTATTTAAAAAATATATTCCAATAACTTTGCCACAATTTGATATTTGGAGCTGAGCACAAAAATATTATTGAATGATTTAAAAATGAGTAAATGTTATTATTAAATTATTCCACAACGTTTAAAATATATTTGAAATATATTAAAAAAATAATTTAATGTATTTGCAATATATTTTGAAAATGTAAAATATAATTTGAAAGTTTAAAAATATTTGCAATTTTGAAGTTTAAATAAATTTGTAATATACTTTGAAAATACATTAATATACTTGCAAATATATTTTGAACATTTTAAATATAATTTGAAAAGTTTAAAAATATTTGCCATTTTGGTGATATATTTTGAAAAGACTAGTATATTTTGCAATTTAAAATATATTTTGAATAGTTAAAAAAACATTTACAATATATTTTGAAAAGAGTTAAAAAATATTCATAGTTTAAAAAAAAATAAACTCTTCAAAATATATTGCAAAGGCAGTGCCATGATTTGACATTTGATGCTGAACACAAAAAAAATATTTATTGCGTGCTTTAAAAATGTGCAAATGTAATTTGAAGCATTGCCACCATTCACAAGACAAGGTTTCTTTTTGCAAGGCTGTGATTTTATTTTTCCATTTGGGTTATTGCAGTAATGGCACGGCACATTTGAGTGTGCGTGATTGTGTTCTACTGGTGTAGAGAGCATATTGACTGGTTGCATCACAGCCTAGTTCAGCAACTTGAATGCCCAGCAGTGAAGAAGATTACAAAAAGTGACCAGTCCATCACGGGTTCCCCCTCCCATTCCGAATCCGACTTTTCTGTCCTGGGCCTCCTCCATGGCCAGAGTGAGTCCCACCGCAAATTGCAGGAGCAGCACCTCATATTTCGCTTGGGTAGTTTACACCCCAGCAGTATGAACATTGACTTCTCCAATTAAAGATAGTCCCTGCTTTCTCCCTCCTTCCCGTCCCCTTCCCAGCTCTCCCACAGCCCGCTGTCTCTGTCTCTTCCTTTCTACTTCCTCCTCCCCCCCACCCCCACATCAGTCTGAAGAAGGGTCTCGACCCGAAACGTCACCTATTCCTTCGCTCCATAGATGCTGCCTCGCCCGCTGAGTTTCTCCAGCATTTTTGTCTACCTTCCCCACCATCGAAGGGATTTACAGGAGTCTCTGCCTCAAAAAGGCAGCCAGCATCATCAGAGACCTGTACCCATGCCCTGCCCACATACTCATCTCAACCCTGCCATCGGGAAGAAGGTACAGGAGCCTGAAAACTGTAACATCCAGATTGAGGAACAGTTTCTTCCCTACAGCCATCAGGCTATTAAACACAACCTCCAAATAAGCTCTAAACTACATAGAATTTGGGGCATTGATTTTGCTGTTTTGTGTGTGCGCGTGCGCGCGTACGTGTATATACACATATGTGTAGTTCTTTCCCATATATATATATATATATATATATATATATATATATAAATGGGAAAGAACTGCAGATGCTGGATTAAACCGAAAGCTCTCTGGAGACAAGGAAAGTATGTATGCATATGTGTGTATTTGTATATATATACACACACACATTAAACTTTTTTTTCTTGTTTATTATATTGTTTACAGAGCACTATGTTTACAGGATGGAACTGCAGGTGCTGGGTTACACCAAAGATAGACACAAAATGCAGGAGTAACTCAGCGAGATGCTGCCACTGAGTTACTCCAGCATTTTATGTCTATCTTCTTGCATGTATGTTTATGTATATATACACACTGAATTTTCTTGTTTATAAAATTGATTACAGTATACTATGTTTACACATTCTGTTGGGCTGCTGCAAGTGAGAAATTCTTTGTTTTATCTGGGACACATGACAATAAAATACACTTGACTCTTGTCTTGAGTTAGTCATGGAGTGTTGAAGAGTGAAGATTGCAAAGAGTTCAAGGTCTGTTGACAAGGCGAGTGATCAGCTGCAAGTAATGGTTTGTTGACAAGGGTGCTGTTGCAAGTAAGAGTTTCATTGTTCTATCTGGGACATAGCCACTAGACTCTGGTCTTGAGTTAGTTACACTTGAGCTAGTTATATAGCGTTGTAGAGTGAAGATTGCAAAGAGTTAATGGTTTTTTGACAAGGACCAACTGGCTGGAGCTTTTAGACATTTTCAACCTCTCACTTCTGAGGTTTGAGGTTCCCACCTGCTTTAAAAGGGCATCAATTATACCGGTGCCCAAGAAGTGTAAGGTGACATGCCTCAATGACTATTGACCAGTGGCATTAACGTCTGTGGTGATGATGTGCTTTGAGAGGTTGATCATGGCGCAACTCTTACCTCGACAAAAACCTGGACCCATTGCAGTTCGCTCACCGCCAGAACAGATCAACGGTGGATGCGATCTCGCTGGCTCTCCACTCTGCTCTGGACCACTTGAACAACAAAAACTCAAATCAGGCTGTAATTCATTGATTACAGCTCGGCATTTAATACAATCATCCCCTCCAAGCTGATTACCAAACTCATAAAACTGGTTCTCTGCGCATCCCTCTGCAATTGGATCTTCGACTTCCTCATTCACAGACCACAGTCTGTTCCTATTGGTGGAAATGTGTCAGCCTCGATAACAATCAGCATGGGAGCACCTCAAGCCTGCGTGCTCAGCCCCCTGCTCTACTCACTCTATACTCATGACTGCTTAGCCGGTCATAGTGCGAACTTCATCATCAAGTTCGCTGACGACACCACTGTTGTGGGACGTATCACTGATGGGGATGAGTCCGAATATAGAAGAGAGATCGAGCGACTGACCATATGGTGCCAGCACAATAACCTGGCCCTCAACACCAGCAAAACCAAGGAACTGATTGTGGACTCTGGAAGGAATAGGATGGGGACCCATAGTCCCGTTTATATCAACGAATCAATGGTTGAAAGGGTCAAGAGCTTCAAATTCCTGGGCGTGCACATCTCTGTAGATCTTTCCCGGTCCGAGAACACTGATGCAATTATTAAGAAAGCACATCAGCGCCTCTACTTCCTGAGAAGAAGAAGTAGAGTCAGTTTGTCAAGGAGGACTCTCTCTAACTTCTACAGGTGCACGGTAGAGAGCACGATGACCGGTTGAATCGTGGCTTGTTTTGGCAACTTGAGCGCCCTGGAACGGAAAAGACTACAAAAAGTAGTAAACACTGCCAGTCCATCATCGGCTCTGACCTCCCTTCCATCGAGGGGATCCAGTTGCTGCCTCAAAAAGGTTGGCAGCATCATCAAGGACCCACACCATCCTGGCCACACACTCATCTCCCCGCTACCTTCAGGTAGAAGGTACTGTAGCCTGAAGACTGCAACGACCAGGTTCAGGAATAGCTACTTCCCCACAGACACCAGGCGATTAAACTTGGCTTGGACAAAACTCTGAACATTAATAGCCCATTATCTGTTTATTTGCACTTTAGTTTATTTATTCATGTGTGTTTATATTTATATAATGGTATATGGACACGCCGTTTGGGGAGTCTGCACCCCGGGGGCATGAACATCGACTTCTCCCAATTCTGCTAGTCCTTGCTGTCCTTGCTGCTGTCTCCTCCCCTTCCTCAGCTCCCCTGCTGTCTCCTCCCACCCTCCAGCCTTCCGGCTACTCCTCCTTTTCCCTTTCTTGTCCCCACCCACCCCCACCCCTGATCAGTCTGAAGAAGGGTTTCGGCCCGAAACGTTGCCTATTTCCTTCGCTCCATAGATGCTGCTGCACCCGCTGAGTTTCTCCAGCTTTTCTGTGTAACCTTCGATTCTCCAGCATCTGCAGTTCCCTCTTTAACACTATGGACACGCTAATCTGTTCGTAGTCATGCCTACTATGTTCTGTTGTGCTGAAGCAAAGCAAGAATTTCATTGTCCTATCAGGGACACATGACAATAAACTCTCTTGAATCTTGAGGTTGCAAGTGAGAATTTAATTGTTCAGTCTGGGACATAAAACTCTTGGCTTGAGTTACTTGTGTAGTGTTGCAGAGTGAAGATCGCAAAGAGTCAATGGTTAGTTGACACGTGCTGCAAGTAAGAATTTCATTGTTCTGTCTGGGACATAAACCACTCTTGTGTTGAGTTAGCTGAAGAGTGAAGATTGCAAAGAGTTAAAGGTTTGTTGACAAGGCGAGGGTGGCGCGCCGCGCGTGCGCAGTGGCGCCGCCCGGGGCTAGAAACGCCGGGTTGGGGCGGACGGCGAGTCAGTCGCGTTGGAGCGCGGGTGCGGCGCGGAGCCCAGCCCGAGGGTAGTAGCTGCAGCTGGCCGCCTTCACTCCCACTTAAACCGCAGCGAGAGGGATCTGCGGAACACACTTCAAAAAAAGAGTTTACATTTACGGAGCACTGCTGACGAGGATGCGACTGACCGCGTCCGGGGCTCTCTAGATGGCTTTGGTGACGGTGCAGCGGTCGCCGACGCCAAGCACCACCTCCAGCCCTTGTGTCTCGGTGAGTGCCGCTGCCGCTGCCGCCCGACTACAGCCGCGCCCGCGCGCGCGCGCGCTTCACCCCCTCCCTCCCTCCCTCCCTCCCCGTGCCGCGCACGCGCTTCACCCGCTTCCATATTTGGACGGCCGCGCGCCCGCCCTTCCATATATGGAGTTGAGTGACGTCGAGCACCTCCGTATATGGCGAGTCGGTGACGTCGAGCGCCTCCATATTTGGAGGGTGGGTCACGTGGATCCGCGCGGGCGGCGGGCGCGCTCACCCTCACGCAGTTCAAACCAAACGGTCATCTCTCCCCGAGCCCGGGTTCCATTGCCCTCACCCCCCCTCCCGCGCCCTAATGCCCCGGCGCGCATGCGTGCTGCCCGCCCGCCCGCCGTTTGCGCCCAATTTTCAACCCCCGCTGATCCGGGGTTGAGCTCCTGGTTCCACTGAGGCGGAGGCGAGGAAGGCGCTGGCAGGCTCCCGGTGTGTGTGAGATCCACGTGTATTGAATACATTTTTATTCACCAAGTATGCATACATAACAAGGGGTGGCTTTGACAGACCGGAGTCGCCTTAGTTCCAGAGGGAAGTGCTTCAAAGAGTTTGTCGTCAGACTGAGAGGGATCTTACCTGCTCGCTTCCTGGCTCTTGCAATGTAGTTTGTCAATGGGAAGGTTGAGGCCAACAACTTCGAATGGAGCAGCTGGGCTTGTATACTCTGGAGTTTAGAAGGATAAGAGGGGATCGTATTGAAACATATAAGATTATTACGGGTTTGGACACGCTAGAGGCAGGAAACCTGTTCCCGATGTTGGGGGAGTCCAGAACCAGGGGCCACAGTTCAAGAATAAGGGGTAAGCCATTTAGAACAGATGAGGAAACACTTTTTCACACAGAGTTGTGAGTCTGTGGAATTCTCTGCCTCAGGGTGGTGGAGGCCAATTCTCTTTCAAGAGAGAGCTCGATAGGGCTCTTAGAGAGAGCGGAGTCAGGGGATATGGGGAGAAGGCAGGAATGGGGTACTGATTGTGGATGATCACATTGAATGGCGGTGCTGGCTGGAAGGGCCGAATGGCTTACTCCTGCACCTATTGTCTATTAACCTTCTTGGCTGATCGAGCGATGCACTGCAGCCTCCGGATGGGCCAAATGGACTCTGATTCACTGCAGCCAGGGATAAAATTGCATCTTGGCCATTTAATTTTAATACAATACAGAGGAAATGTACTAAGTGGAAGATAGACACAAAATGCTGGAGTAACTCAGCATGACGGGCAGCATCTCTGGAGAGAAGGAATGGGTGACGTTTCGGGTTGAGACACTTCTTCAGACCTTCTCGGGGTTGGAAGAAGGGTCTCCACCTGAAACATCACCCATTACTTCTCTCCAGAGATGGTGTCTGTCCCGCTGATTTTACTCCAGCATTTTGTGTCTTATCTTCAGTTTAAACCAGCATTTCTGCAGTTCCTTCCTATCGAATGTATTAGGTGGCTCAAACGATGTGACTGTTTGTCATCTATATCAATGGTTTGGATGAGAGCGTACAAAGCATTGTTTGCAAGTTGGACACAAAAAGCTGGAGTAACTCAGCAGGGCAGGCAGCATATATGGAGAGAAGAAATGTTGTTTTGGATCGAGAACCTTCTTCAGACTGAAAGTCATGGGAAAGGGAAACGAGAGATATAGACGATGATGTAGAGAGAAAGAGAGAGAGAGCTATAGAACAAATTAATGAATTGTATGCAAAAAAGTAATGATGATAAAGGAAACATTGTTAGCTGTTTGCTAGGTGAGAACGAGAAGCTGATGTGATTTGGGTGGGGTCATGTTTGCAGATTATACTAAAGTTGTTGGTTTTGCAGATAGTGAAAATGGTTGTCAAAAATTGCAGCGGGATCTTGATCGGTTGGCCAGGTGGGCTGTGAAATGGTTGATGGAGTTAATACAGAGAAAAGTGATGTGTTGCATTTTGGAAAGTCCAACAGGGGCAGGACCTACACAGTGAATGGTAGGGCTCTAAGCAGTGTTGTTGAGCAGAGGGATCCAGGAATGCAGGTGCATAGTTCCCTGAAAGTGGGATCACAAGTAGATTGGGAGTTTTGGAGAGCAGAGGGATCCAGGAGTGCCGGTGTTTTGTTCCTGAATGTAGTCACGGGTGGAGAGGGAGTGTCGTGGAGTAGAGGGATCTAGGAGTGCTGGAACATATTTCCCTGAAAGTGATGTCACAGGTAGACGAGGAGTGGTAATAATGTGCTTTATAGTCACGTGTGTGTGCGCAAATGCACAGCGACATTCTATGCTTACAAACAGTCCAGTAAAGTATTGCCATACCTAAGCACATCTCTGGTTAGCAAATTGTACAGAAATAGTCTACTGATCCCGCATGCAAGAGGCGCCATTGTTTTGGCACCATTTTCAAAGTCCAGTCCATGCTCTAGCTCGTGAGCGGTACCCATTCCAGGTGAGCTCCAGGCTGCTGTGGATCTTCCAGCAAACCAACGAAAGCCATAATTAAATGGTGGAGTAGATTTGATGGGCCGAAAGGCCTAATTCTGCTCCTATGACATGAGCACAGGAATAAGATGTGGGGGGGGGGGGGGGGGGGGGGGGAGAAAGAAAGGCACATTTTCTAGAGAGGCATGGATGGCTCAGTGTGTTTATTGATAATAGAGACACAAGGAAGTGCAGATGCTGGAGTCTGGAATGATAGGTCATGCAGCATCTTTTCACAGAAAATTGTCCTACCTATATAAACATTTTTTCACGATAAAATATATAAATGTAAAAGAATTATGCAAAATCAAAATCCAAAGCAATCTTATTCTATTATTCAATATTGCTGGTGTTATGCCTATTGATTGATTGAAAGACACAGCATTGAAATAGGCTCTTCAGCCCACTGAGTCCATGCTGACCACTGATCACGCTTTCACACTAGTTCTATGTTATTCTACTTTCACATCCACTCCCTACACACTAGGGGCATTTTACAGAGGCCAGTTAACCCTCAAACCTGCATGATGTGGGAGGAAACTGAAGGAAACCCACATGATCACAGTGAGAATGTATGAACGCCACACGGCTGGCACTTGAGATCAGGATTAGATCTGCGTCTTTGTACTTTGGGGGTACAGCGCGGAAACAGACCTTTCGGTGAGTCTGCACCTACCAGCGATCGCCCTGTAAACTAACCTACAGTCACTGAGGACAATTGACAACTTGCTGAAGCCAAATAACCTCTCTGTCGATGCTGGCTGCCTTTTTGAGGCAGTGACTCTTGTAAATCCCTTTAATGGTGGGAAAGTCAATTAGCCTACAAACCTGTACGTCTTTGGGGTGTGGGAGGGAACCAGCGCTCCCAGAAATGCTGTGGAGAGTTATAAACTCTGTACAGACAGTGCCCATGGTCAGGATCGAACCCGGATCTTTGGTGCATTCAGGCTGCAACTCTACTGTTAGGCCACATGCTGCTCACTGTCTGTCTTGTGAGGCAGCGGCTGGCCAGCTGCGCCATTATGCTGCCACTAGTACCTCTATTATTACCTCTTAATTTTACAAAGCACCATAGCCACTTATGTGGCCACTGTGGTGATGTTCCTTCCCATATTTAATGGGTGTCTTCATTGGATTCAGCCCTTCAATGGCCAGCAGGGGAGGGATCCAAGACCTATGTTCCTCCCCCACAGAGGCTTTGTGATGGTGGCGTCAAGCTTCATTATGGAGGGAGTGGACAGATTATATTTTGGGTCGGGACCCTTCTTCAGATAGATGGAGGAAAGGAAATAAAGCTGGTGGAAGGCGTGGGGCTGAAGCAATCAAATGACAGTGGAATCCCCTCTGCAGATCCACCTATCACTTACCAGCCCTTGTTAAGCCTTTTCTCCTCGCTCTCTCCGCTCTACTCCACAAGTTTGACAAAGTGTCCTGACCCAAAACGTCGCTTGCCTATTCTCTTCACGGATCCTTTCTGACCTGCTAAGTTCCTCTCGCACTTTGATTTTTACCATTGATAATTGTTTTTGGCACTGCTGTGGTCATTGTTGCAAGCATGTTTTGCCAACTTTATTGCTGCACCATTGTTCTTTGGGTCGGGATTCTCCCTATTTTGTTCCAATCCTTTGGAGCTCTGCTTGAATTTAATTCTTATTTAATTCCTGATTGAAATGTGCTTCTTTAGTTGATAGATAAATCCTACTACATTATGTCATCATTCTTATTCCCTCAAGTCTTCAGACTTACTAGAGTCATGTAGCACGGAAACAGACCCTTTGGCCCAAATTGTCCATGCCAACCAAGATGCTCCAGCCAAGTTAATTCCACTTGCCCGTGCTTGGTCCATATACCTGTTGTACCCATGTACATGTCCACCCTGTTACTACACAACTATCTTCATCTCCATAACATTTACCATTGTTGGCTCTATATAGCTTATCTCTAATGAAGGCCTGATCCATGTCTTTGTCAATTCTGTACTGGACTAGTTTAGCACACATTAGGTGAGTCTGTTCTACCTTCTGTTAACTTGACATCATTCAAAGCTTGCACAATGCACCTTCTTTCACCCATTGTCACCAAAAATTCTCATTTTTGTTCTCAAATCTCCGCAGTCTTGATTTTACACGCCTCAAAGTGCCTCCCCCTTAATCTTTCAAAAACATTTGTCCTGATCATTCCCAGCTTTAGTTGCTTGGTAATTGATGCACTTGCTCAGGCGTGGAAGACAAGTCTTGCTAAACTTCAATATCTTCCTTTCTACCTATAAGACACTTAAACAACTGTGTCCATGGTTATGACCATCTATTGTGTTTCCTTGGCTTTGGAATAATTAATACTTTGAGGGATGCCTGGGGTTGCTTTGCTGCTTTGAAAGTCTATGTAAATGAAAGTTGTTGTTGATATCAGTTTATGTAAATTATGTGACTCATCTCTGACCTTCCCTACCCAATCCAATGCCCAATATTGATTTAAAAGCAACTCATGAAGAGAACATCGAAGAGTTTTCGTTACAAATAATTGTGGATTTATTAGCAGATTAAATGTTTGATCGAGTGCTGAAGCACTTGATATGATTGAATATGGTCACGGTAATATTGTAAGCATGTTCATTCACTTAAGCAGCAAGGTACTGGATATATTGGACTTTAGAGACCGAGGTTTGTTTACAGCTAACAATTATTTCATTGGAGATACAATGCAATGCTGGAATTTTGAGCAAAAAATTGAGGAATAGGCAGCATCTGTGGAGGGAAATGGACAGGCAATGTTTTGAGTCTGAAGCCTGTCTTAAAGAAGGGTTCTGACCCTAAATGTCGTCTGCAATAATGAGGAACTACCAAAAATAGACACAAAATGCTGGAGTAACTCAGCAGGTGAGGCAGCATCTCTGGAGAGAAGTAATGGGTGATGTTTAGGGTAGAGACCCTTTTTCAGACTGTTATATTTCATTGATGTTTTGAATTCTGCTTTGTATAAAGTCGTGTTTATTTTAGAAGGTACTATACTGACTATCATCAATTAACCTGGATATAACTTCACATCCCCATGTAACTTACTTTTATCCAGTTCTCCAATTCATCTTATTGATGATGTGTTTATGTTGTCAGACCAATCAACCTCTCCTGTAGCCAGGCACGTGCCGTGAGTAATTACTCAGGGTAGGCAGTCAGTCGGCTTTTTAAAAAAAAACTTAAACCGTGCATTGTTCTTCCCATAAAAATAAAAAATAAAAATAAAGACTGTAACAATTCAATTTGCCTAAGCCCAAGTCTCCTTTATTCTGAATTACTGAATGGGTGGGGGGGATGATGGGTGATGGCAGGTGGAGAGATGGTGGGAAAAACGGGAGCACAGGGAAAAGTTGAATCAGTTGTCATCTTATTGAATGACAATACTTGTTCAAGGGACCAATTGGGGGGACAGTGGGTTTCCAAGCATGTGGAGCGTTTCCAAGCTTTCACAGCGTGTGGAGAGTCTGTGCCAGAGGTAAAGTTGCGGGGAGGGCATAAACGTTGAGAAGGAGGGGGTCGGGGATAATGGCAGTAACTGCTGCTGCGGCGCTCCGGGCGCGGAGCCACCACGTTGTAGCCGGGGATAGAAGCAGCTCGGGTAGCTGCGAGCGGCCGCCAGAACCCGACAGCAGAACTGGCCGCCACTTCACCTTTGGCAGTGCTCTCCATCTCAGCAACTTTCATCTGCTGCTCGCCGACTTCGCTCATGTCAGCCGCTTCCCGCAAACCCTTAAATTCCCACAGCCGAGTAACCTCAATCGGGATGAAAGGCACGGAGAATTATGCCTACCTAAGAGATCGATCTTTTAGATAGGCATTATTCTCCCATGCCTTTACTATATTATATTTAGTAATTACCATTTTTTAATTTTAGTCGGGGCAGGCAGGTAGTGCCTACCTTGCCTACCCTGATGCATGTGCCTGCCTGTGGCCTACTTGGATATTAAGAATGTGAGCAAATTATGATCCAAATATATTGATTTCCAACTCATTCTCTCCTTGCACCCACACTCAAAAATTAATTTATTGTAGATTCTAGGGTAGGACACTAGGAGTGAGGAGGAGGTGGGGGAGGTTATGAATTTGCTCTGTCTTTCAATGTATTAAATCAGCCTGTTGCAGGCTACAGGACAGCTAGGATATAATAACGGTACATCGAGCTTGGCTTGGTATCAATCTGGATTAACTGGAATTATCTTTGAAGTGTCTGAAAGCCCATCATTGAGGATAAGGGTGGAAAGTGAGATTAAAAACACAAAAATTGTGATTTGAGCAATTTCAAGCTCACTTCACATCTCCTTAATTAGACATTGATCGTTTATTTTGAGAATCCTACATCATGTAATTACACATCACATGCTTGGAAACCCACATATAAAATGTAGAACCTGCCTCAACCGCCCTCTGAGGCAGAGAATTCCACACTCACCACTCTCTGTGAGAAAATTTATAATACTGGTTACATTACTATAATACTGTAATACATTTATAATACTGTTCTTCCAGCTTTTTGTTCTGTTTGTATTTACTCCAACTTTTACAAACACTGACATTTTTAAGCTGGTGTTACTTGCATTCCTTTCTTGAAGGTGGTTCCTTGTACATTCAGACCTTGCCTGGACTTGAGTTTTTTTTGTACATAGGAGATTACTATGCCTTGAGACATCACAGCAAAGGTCAAACCTATAGGAGAATGTTTCTGCTACTGGACGAGCAACCAAAGGCCTGGAATATTGATTTGGAATAAGCTGGGCAGCTTAAATTCAGAAGGTTAATAAATCTTGAACAAAAAGCATGGCATCCAAAATATTGCATTGTCAAAAAAAACCTTCAGGTTCATTAATGCCCTTTAAGGAAGGAAATGAAGACTGTTCGCCTATTTTGAGGGAAGTCTTTAGACTTTAGAGATAAAGCGCGGAAACGGGCCCATCGGCCCATTGTGTCTGTGCCGACCAGTGATCACCCAGTATGCTAGCACTATCCTATATACCAGGGGCAATTTTATTGAAATCAATAAGCGAGTTCAGTATTCCGAAAAATGCAAGGAATCATGGGATTTGTCATAGTTCATTTGAGGGGGGGGGGAAAGCGTACAGGGATGCCAGAGAGCGGGGTGTAACAGTGAGTGAGAGAGAGAGAGGGGGCAGATGCGAGTGGGAGACAGGGGGGAGGGACTGGACCGGCGGAGAGACGGTGGGGGAAGGGGGGTGAAAGACATGCGTGTTTGTGTTTTGCTCACAGATGTGTTTGCACGTTGGTTGTAGAGGCGGGCAATGTCCCCCAGTCTCTCCCTCTAGTCCGGGGGGGGTGAATGGGGGGTGGAGGGATTGTCCTCGCGCCAGGGAGTTCTTGCGGAGATGGGGTGTCTGGAACCTGCAGTGAAGCGATATCAAGTTCCCCTCTCCCCGCCGCCTCGCCTTTACTCGCGTACAAGCGTCGCTCTGTAGGAAGGAACTGCAGATGCTGGTTTACACCAAAGGTAGACCCAACGTGCTGGAGTAACTCAGCGGGACAGGCAGTATCTTTGGACAAAAAGAATGGGTGACGTTTCGGGTCGTGACCCTTCTCCTGAGATGTTGCCTGATCCGCTGAGTTACTGCAGCATTTTGTGTGTATTCCCGTTGATGACTGGTGCTCAGCTTTTGCTGGCACCGAGGGGTTAACCAACATCCACTGGATAAGGAGAGAAGTGCAGCTGACGGTCCATGGCCCGTCGGGGTACGGGCTCTTTCGAAATTGGAGCAGAGTTGAGCTGGAGTTGTCGCTTCTTCTCTGCGCTGGCTGTAAGCCTGGGGCTGCCACTGCTCCGGGCTGGTGTCCCGTCAGTCCGGGGCCATCCCGGACGTCTCCGGCCGCCCCCAGACAGGGATGGGACACTCGGGAGGGGATGGGGATGGCAGTGAGACTCCGCTCACAAATCTGCCTCCTGGGGTTATGCAGGAGAGGTGTGCATGGTTCGCCCCTGCATCATAACCCTGCATAACCCGGGAGGGCAGCCCAAGTGAGAATGGAACACATACACCGTGGCTGAGGGGGACAGTAGTTCAGCTGCTGAGAATGTTTATCTCCAGTGACCTATGACCTGGGCATGCGCAGTCAGAATACTGAACTCGCTTATTAACCTTCAAACCTGTACGTCTTTGGAGTGTGGGAAGAAACCTGAGCACCTGGAGAAAATCCACGTGGTCACTGGGAGAACCTACAAACTCCGTCCAGACAGCACCTGTAGTCAGGGTCGAACCCAGGTCTCTGGCACTGTGAGGCAGCAACTCTACCACTGTGCTGCACCTTGATTTATTGTGGCTGATTTTTAAATTATTTTTAAACTCACTGAAATGAACCAGCACGTACCTCAATCAGTTATGGTTGGGCAGTAAATTTAATGTTATCCACTGACTAATTTTCGCTCCAATTACTAATTTGATGTTATCCACTGACTTATTTTCCCTCCAATAAGTGTCTTATCCTTCCCTTCACTAGTGCTCAAAATTGAAATACTAGTTAGCTATTTTCTTATTTACTCCCTTTCCTCCCAAGAGAAATGAGTCATTTAGTTTCCAGTACCGATCAGCTGATATTATCTGAGCATAGACGTATTTATATCATATCATTTGGCATAATTAAATGTCCCAAATGGTTTCACGAAAGTGTCATCGATGAAGATGTAATGTCGAGCCTCATAGGAAGATTTTGGGGATGACTTAAAAGCTGGCTGTGGGCTGAAGATTTAAGTCATCTCTAGGGACACTTCTGCTTTATGGAGAGCATTCAAGAGCTTGTGGACCTTGGAACATGGAAGTGCAGCAACCATTGCTGGAGCATTTGGGTTGATAAATGAGTTGGAATTGGAGAATCTATCTATCTAAAGAATTGACATTTGGTTTTAACGAGATTAAAGGTGGGAATTGGAGGGATTTGAAATCTTTTTTTAAAGTCATGCTGTTATTGGAATAAACGAAAACTGGTACGATAATGCATAAACATTTCCAAATAAGTTATGATTGTTGCTTCTATTCTCATTAACAGTTGGAGCAGTAGATCTTCACAGTAGTTTTTCTACTTAATTATTATTTTTTTAGCAAAGTGTAGGAATGTCCAATAAATACACTGAGCCACAGGAAAATATTTTCTCGAGATCAGAAATTCTTAAGAGTTCTTTTATAATGATGTAATAAATTGTTCAAGTAATCTGAGAATTGATGCTATGAGTGGAATTAGGGTGGATGGGCCACTTGATTAGACTTTGGCTCATTGTGTTGGAAGATGAGATCATTCTTGGTTACAGTCAACATCTTGCTCCAGCACTTAAACTGATTCTTTGCGTATGGTGTGATAACTGAGACCTGCAGTTGCTGAATCATACTTTGGTGGTGAGATGTAAGAGTACAATATTAACATCGGACGTTACGAGCACTGTTCAGAAACTTCAATCATCACAGTGGTGTTGCTCACCGTGTCAGAGACTCTGCTTCACACCTGACCTCCGATGCAGTCTGTGCGGAGTTTGCAGGTTCCTCCGGTGATGTGTTTACTCCGGGTGTTCCGGTTTCTTCAGATGTCCCAAAGGTGTGTTGGTTGGTCGGTTAACTTGCCAGTGTGAATTGTGCCTTGAGTTGGGAGGAAGTTAATGCCAACATGGGGAGAATAAATAAATAAAAGGCCACAGTTAATGAGGATAGATGGCAAAACATCCTCCATGATAATTCTCATGAGTGTGCGGCCAATATCTGATCTAACTCAATTTATAAGCTTGCAGCAAATGGCCAGATCTCTAACAATGACCAGATGGAGTGCATGAAGGAGCTAAAGAGCTTAGTAACCAGATGTCAAGTCAACAACCTATCTCTCAACGCCAGCAAGCTGTGGAGCTAATTATTGTCTTCGGGAAGTGAGGCGGAGTACACACCACGCAGCACCAATGGTATAGAGATGGAGGAGAGATTGTAAATATCACCACCAATTTGTGTGATATTGTCCTGGACCAACCATATTGAAGCTACAGCCAAGGTGGATGCAGGTATTGGATAGGCCTATTGATATGGAGGGATATAGATTATGTGCAAGAAGATGGTCTTGACATTTTGCTCAGCACAGACTTTGTGGGCTGAAGGGCCTGTTCCTGTACTATACTGTTCTCTGTTTTAACCAACAGATACATTGTAGAAAGCATCCTATTTGGATGCATCCCAGTTTGATTTGGCAACAGCTTCATTCAAGGCTACTGGAAATTACAGAGTGTTGTGGATGCAGCCTAGTCCATCACACAGACCAGCAAACCTACCCCCATCCCCATAGTATACATGAGTATTTCTCTCTTTGTACATGTTGTTATGTGTATGGCTTGATTGTACTCAAGTTTAATTTGAATGGATAGCTTGCAAACAAAGCTTTTCACTGCTCTGTTTTTCTTTGCACTACCTGTATACTTGTGTATGGCTTGTTTGCATTTATGTCGAGTGGGATTTTTAATGGGATAATAACACGCAAACAAAGCTCTTCATTGTATCTCTATCACCTGTACCAAAATAGGTGGATCATAGCCATACAGTGTGGAAACAGGCCCTTTGGCCCAACTTGCCCACACTGGCCAACGTGTCCCAGCTACACTAGTCCCACTTGCCTGCGCTTGGTCCATATCCCTCCAAACCTGTCCTATCCATGTATCTGTCTAACTGTTTCTTAAACGTTGGGATAGTCCCAGCCTCAACTACCTCCTCTGGCAGCTTGTTCCATACACCCATCACCCTTTGTGTGAAAAAGTTACCCCTCAAATTCCTATTAATTTTTTTTCCCCCTTCACCTTGAACCGATGTCCTCTGTTCCTAGATTCCCCAAATCTGGGCAAGAGACTCTGTGCATCTACCTGATCTATTCCTCTCATGATTTTGTACACCTCTATAAGATTACCCCTCATCCTCCTGTGCTCCAAGGAATAGAGACCCAGCCTATTCAACCTCTCCCTATAGCTCACACCCTCTAGTCCTAGCAACATCCTTGTAAATCTTCTCTGAACCCTTTCAAGCTTGACTATCTTTCCTATAACATGGTGCCCAGAACTGAACACAATATTCCAAATGCGGTCTCACCAACGTCTTATACAACTGCAACATGACCTCCCAACCTATACCCAATACTCTGACTGATGAAGGCCAATGGGCCAAAAGCCTTTTTGACCACCTTGTCTACCTGCGATTCAGCCTTCAAGGAACCATGCACCTAGCCTGCTAGATTCCTCTGCTCGACAACACTACCTGGAGGCCGACCATTTACTGTGTAGGTCCTGCCCTTAAGGCCCTTTTTCCATGCTCTATCTCTCAGTGATTAAAAATAAACTAAATCTGTGGAAACGACAATAAGATTATTTATCAGCTATTGACACAAAACGACTGATTTATATTTGAGTTGCGAGCAAATCATTAAATTCAAAGAGTAAGGCATGGCTCTTGTGACCAAAGAGAGGGGGGCATGGGGAAAAATCAGGGACAGGGTACTGAATTTGGATGATTAGCCCTGAATGGTACAGCAGGCTTGAAGGGCTGAATGGCCGACACTAAGTGTGTATAAAAGAACTGCAGATGCTGGTTTAAATTGAAGTGGACGCAAAATGGTGGAGTGTCTCGGAGGGTTAGGCAGCATCTGTGAAGAGAAGGAACGGGTGACGTTTTGGGTCGAGATGCTGTCTGACCCACTTAGTTACTCCAGCATTTTGTGTCTGACCAACACTAATAACTATTTTGTATGTTTTTAAAGGTCACTTAATATTCATACACTCTGCTTTGCTTAGGATTTGCTGACGATTAAATTCTTAAAATATTGTGCTGTGTAATTGCTTTTTTGCAGTTGTGTTCTTGTGTGTCAGACCTTGATGGTGTGGTGTAGTTCAATGTTGTAAATTGGTTGCAATCTGAGTGGATAATGTTTTCACGTGTTAGGAATGGTGTCATGAAGTCATAGTGCTATATAACACGGAAACTGACCCTATCGGCCAAACTCATCTATGCTGACCAATTTGCCCAGCCAAACTAGTGCCACTTACCTGCGCCTAGCCTGTATCCCTCCACAGGATAATTATTTAGCTATTCTTTAGACTTGTGTCACTCTTGCTGGAGCTGAGGGAACAATACTGGTGGAACAGGGAGATGTGGTTGTAGTCTGCTATTCACCTCTGGTGCTGCGTTACTTTGTGTGTGGCCACAGAGGATTAGATGCTGCTGCCTGTTGCAATTGCACTCCCATTTGCGTCACCCAGTATTCTTGAGATGAATGCTTGACACCACGGAGCCATAAATCGGCTTGTATAATTGGGGCAATGATTTAAAATGTTCTTTTAGGACCATCAATCAAGCCAAATGTAGATTGGAATGTGAAATCTGTGATCTGTGGAGGTTCTGGATGAACGGGCAGACGTAGAAAAATGATTTTCATCTGATACCGATTACAGGCACAATTAAACCAATCCAATACATTTCCAAACAGATTAGTTTATTTGGTGGCAGGAAGAATAACCCAGCATGGAAATTAACAATTTTGTTTTAAATGTGCAATAAGGTGTGTGATTTCCAGTAAAAATTAACTTACTCGTATTTCCTGCCAAAATTGGAAATACAGAGGGACAATTGTATCGTGGTAGCTTCCTTTTGGATGTCATGTGGTTTAGTTAGGTGGGGGGGAGGGTCTTCAAATTTAGAATCCCCTTTTAAAAATATGCTCTTTTTGTAAAAGTTTTAATATTTCTGCTCTGAATGATCACATGTCTGATTTTATTAGTACATCAGACATGGAAGATTGGGTGTGTGGATTTTGGAAAAATAATTCCCAGCACAATTGGCTCAGATATCCTTGTAATGTGAAGGAAGCGATGTGTTAACAGGCAATGCCATGACCAGAGCTGTTGACGAAGTCTTAATTTTGATTTTAAGATCCATCTGCAAGGTAATTTTCCTCAGTTTTACTTTCAAGTCGAGCATATTAAAACCCACTTAACCTCTGACACCTGAGTTAAGGTTATGGAGAGAAGGCAAGAGAATGGGGTTAGGAGGGAGAGATATATCAGCCATGATTGAATGGCGGAGTAGACTTGATAGGCTGCATGGCCTAATTTTACTCCTATTCCATTTGACCTTTTAAAGGACCCAATCAAACAAGTCTCAAAATATTTTACATCATTGGAGTTTTGTCATAAAAATATTTGGACCCGTGTTCAGTTGTGAATGAAAGCTTCAAATATGGGCAGACAGTTGTAGAATCTTGAAGATAGACACACAATACTGGAGTAATTTGGCGATGCCGCTGCTGCTGCTGAGTCGGAGGCTGCTACTGCGGGTCTGCGGACGGCTCGGACGACCCCGCGCGGCTTCCTGGAGGGAGACCGCTTTTCGGGGCTCCTGCAACGGCGAATTCTCCCGCCCGTGTTGCGGGGTCGAAGAGCTCCTGGAGCGGGGCCTAACACCATTGCCCCGCGCGGCTGGAACGGCCGCGGGACTTTGCGAGCGCACACCGGGGGCTCCAACACCAAGACCGGGTGTGCGACCTCGCACCACCCGGCGTGGCTTTAATGGCCGCGGGACAATCGCCATCGCCAGCCGGGGGCTTTGACTTTGACTCTGACATCGGGGGGGGGGGGAGAGTGCAGTGGAGAGATAAGTTTTTTTTGGCCTTCCATCACAGTTATGTGATGGATGTTTATGTTAAATGTAATTATGTTGTGTCTGGGGTCTATTTGTGTGTAATGTATGGCTGCAGAAACGGCATTTCGTTTGGACCTCCAGGGGTCCAAATGACAATTAAATTGACTCTTGACTCTTGACTCTTGAGACCAGCAGCATCTCTGGAGAAAGGGAATGGGTGACAATTTGGGACGAGACCCTTCTTCAGACCAAGTTGGAGAATCTATATCGTTATGATTTTACAGCAGTGAAGAGAGTCAACAGCTCTAAGTTCCTGGGCATGTGTATCTCTAGTGATCTGTTCTGGGCCCAACACAATGATGCAATCACAAAGAAAGCTCATCAACGCCTCAACTTCATAGATTGAGGTGATTCAGTATGCCACTGAATACTTTATCAAACCTCTACATGTGTACAATGGAGAGAATATGGACTGGTTGTATCACAGTCTGGTTTGGTAACTCAAATGCCCAGGAACACAGAGTGGTACACTGCCCAGTCCATCACAGTTACTGACCTCCCCACCAATGGAAGGACAAGAGAACATAGAACCAGGTTTATAAAAAATAAAAAGAGCAACTTTCCCAAATTAACTTAAATTACAAATTGGTTGTGGGAAGGAGACTGAGACTGCAACATGATGTGGACAGGGAGGTGGAAAATATGATACAGAATAATACTGGAAAATGTAAGGTTTAGTAGGAAATAACAATTTATTTTAAATCAAAATGTGAAGAAAGGTCTTGACCTGAAATGTCACCTTTCCATCTTCTCCAGGAATGCTGCCTGACCCGCTGTGTTTCTCTGGCACTTTGTATCCCTTTTGTGTATTAACCAGCATCTGCAGGTCTTTGTTTCTACTGTAAAATATTAGTGTGCAAAGTGAATTTTGCCTTGTTGGTTCAAAAGATTCTGATTTGGATTAGTTTATTGCCATGTACACAGCAGGGTGCAATGAGATCCATTCTTCACATGAAGCTCCGAGTAAACAGAATACATAAGGTAAATATAACGATTAATGCAAAATAGCAGGATGGTCCGATTGTAGTTCAAAATCCAATGAGTTTAAAAGAAGATTAAAGTACAATAACGCAATAATGGAATGGGGAAGAGTTCAAGAGTGTGTGGCAGCAAATCCGGGGATGGATTGTGAAAGAGCTGATTGGTTCAGAGACGGGATAGTGGTGAGGAAGATGCGGTTCTCAAATGTGCATGGCTGAGCTTTCAAGCTCTTGTGTCTTCTCCCAAAAGATAGAAGAGAAAAAAAGTAATGTTCAGGGTGGCAGGCGTCCTGACGATACCTCCAGCCTTCTTGATGCCACGTACCGCAAAAATGAACTGGATGGAAGGAAGCCTGTGATGAACTGGGCTGTGTTTACACTCTCTGCACGGTCAGGTAGTCGAGCAGAGCAGTTGCTATAGATCCGTCCCGTCAAAATACTGTCAACAAGGCATCTGAAAAATGTCAAAAGAATCATCATGGACATGTTGAAATCTTCTCAGATGCCGAAGAAAGTAAATATGCCGATGCACCTTCTAGATTGCTGCATCAGTGTGAAGGAACCAGGTTAAGTTGCTGGTGATTATGGATGCCTAGGAACATAAAGCCATTGACTGTCTCTACAGCAGTTCCATGTATGAAGACCAGGATGTGTTCATCCACTTCACTTTAGGTCACCAACCTACTCTTTTTCTTAACAATGGTAGGTTTAGGGCTACATTACTGTGGTGACAACTTGATACTAGAAAAATAGTGATTTAAGGACTTTGAAATAGGAGTTTGGAAGTAGGGTAGAGTTGTTAGGTGGGGAGTTGGTAGGGGATAAGGCAAAACTACTAGCTCTAAAATATCCCTTGGCTCTACCCCTTGTCTGCATCTACTTTATTTGACCGTGAAAGGAGGAAACAACTAGTAGTTAAACTGCTTTAGGTGCTACAAGTAACTAAAAAGGAAGGGTTAAATAATTGGAGAAGTGGGGTGAGTAAAATATCTGAGTAGAGGTAGACAGATTGTGTGACCCAAATTAGACTGTCAAATCGCATCATCTCTTATCTATGATAGAATGTGGAAGTTTTGTATAGGCTCAGTCTAACGATGGGTAAACATAGTATGTAACCGCGATCATGCAAACAAATTATGCGTAGTGTTCCAAGAAGCGATAGACAAATAGCTTGTCAGATTCCAATTTTGGGTAGGTATGACTTCTTGGTAAAAAGACAAAAAACCTATGTTCAAGGGTAAAATATTTGCTTGAGGGTAAATTTATAGTGAGGCCTTGGAATGTGTTTGGGTAAAAAATAGCTTGCAGTCCACTTACCAATTAAAAGGTTAGAACGCAGTTTGTCAAAGAAAGTAGACAAACAACCAAATGGGTAAGGGAGAATGTAAAACTTTAAAAAAACAAAAAGCACTATAATGGAAAAACCTGCCCTGTTCTTAGTAACTGAAGACATAAAGGTCAACAAAAAGTTGCAAAGCACACTGCAAAAAGAGACACAAGAGACTGCAAGATTATGGGTTGAAGGTACAGGATATGAAAGATATATCAAATTTAGTATGGCAAGGAGATTAAAATGGCTGCCAACTGGGTTCCAGTGGGCAGACCATAGGATGATATATCTTTGATATCCAATGCAATTAAAGGCCATGGTGGTGGGAGGATAGAAAAGGAGGGTTGATGTGAGAAAAAAAATAGATCTCATATTTCCCTAACTCTTCCCCTGTACCTCTTTCTGCAGTGAAAGTGTCTCCTAAGGAATGTAGCAGTTGGAAAGGTTGGCTATAGGTAAACCATTGAGAGTTAGAAATAGCCACTCTAGCTAAGGAGCCAGATCTTTGAAAGACCAGTTATTTGAAAGAGTGTAGGAAGGAACTGCAGACGCTGGTTTAAAACAAAGACCTGAAACTTCACCTATTCCTTCTCTCCAAGATGCTGTCTGACCCGCTGAGTTACTCCAGCTTTTCGTGTCCATCTTCGGTTATTTGGAAGAGTTAGTCTTGCAGTCTAGATTACAAATGAAAATTTCTAGAACCCACTAATTCCTGGCTTGGGAAGAGTACTCGTAGAAACGAGGAACTACAGATAGACGCAAGTAACACAGCAAGTTATTCCATCTTTTTGTGTCTCACTTTGGTTTAAACCAGCATCTGCAGTTCCTTCCTATACAAGGAACTACCAATGCAGGTTTGAAACGAGGAACTGCAGATGCTGGTTTTATCAGTCCAAAGAAAGGTCCTGACCCAAACCGTCACCTGTCAAGTCAAGTTTATTTGTCACATACACATACGAGATGTGCAGTGAAATGAAAGTGGCAATGCTCGCGGATTTTTGTGCAAAAGACAAACAACCAAACAAACTATAAACACAATCATAACACACATATTCTTTTACATAATAAATAATGGAAGGAAAAACGTTCAGTATAGTCCCTGGTGAGATAGGCGTTTACAGTCCGAATGGCCTCTGGGAAGAAACTCCTTCTCAACCTCTCCATTCTCTCCGTATGGCAACGGAGGCGTTTGCCTGACCGTAGCAGCTGGAACAGTCCGTTGCAGGGGTGGAAGGGGTCTCTCATGATATTGTTGGCTCTGGAGTTGCACCTCCTGATGTATAGTTCCTGCAGGGGGGCAAGTGAAGTTCCCATAGTACGTTCGGCCGAACGCACTACTCTCTGCAGAGCCTTCTTGTCCTTGGCAGAGTAATTCCCAAACCAGATGGTAATGTTCCCGGACAAGATGCTTTCCACCGCCGCTGCGTAGAAGCACTGAAGGATCCTCGGAGACACTCTGAATTTCCTCAATTGCCTGAGGTGGTAAAGGCGCTGCCTTGCCTTACTCACGAGTGCTGAGGCTTGTGATGCCCATGTCATATTATATGCCCATGTCATAGTCCATGTTCTCCAGAGATGCCCGACCTGCTGAGTTACTCCAGCACTTTGTGTCCTTTGTTTGGGAAGGGTATTTGTTCTGAGTTGACATTGACCCCAAGTAGTTGACTGAAAGGCCAATAGTTTGGCTGTTCGTTGGCATTTTATAATTGTTCTGGCCACTGGAGAGATGTTTTTCCTTGCTCACAGATTACAAAGAATCATTATTACAGCTGCGCTCGAGCAGACTTTCATCGCTCAGCCATGATCATTTGAGTGGCGGCTTTGGCTCGAAGGGTCGAATGGTCTACTCCTGCCCCTATTGTCTATAATCGATATCCTGCTTTTAAAAACAATCCAACAATCCATTTATTCACTCTTGCATTGGGATCCAATGTTAATTTTCTTCAGATTCAAGTGAAATTGCAGAATAGAATAACTACGTAATTCATCTTTCTTTCTTGATCGACTATAAAATAATGTGCAGCAAAGTGGTCCTTGTGACCCATGATGACAGTTCTCCAAGTTGTTATTATGAGTTTAAAAATGATTACAATCTTCTGTACAATGACCTGAAAATGTTCCATTTGATATTCTGTTCATGCAGCCTCCAAATAAGCAGTTTTGTAATGCTGAAAGCCGTAGTCCTTCCATTTTAAAAAAATTGGGAAATGGTTTTAAATTAATTCCCAGATGGATTTAAAATCCATTTAACTATGCTGGGAAAATATAATCTCTTTTGTATTTGCTGTTGAGAGTATATTTTGTGAACGATGACCTAATTAAAGTTCGCTTGTGTTTGAAAATGTATTTTTATGTTTTTGACTTCTGTAGTTGATAATTTTTTTTTTAATTGCATTGAAAGGACATGCTATTCTCCAGGCCACAAGCTGCTGGTGTAACTCTGCGCGTCAGGCAGCATCTCCTGACTTGCTGAGTTACTGGAGCCTTTTGTGTATTAACAACCAGCAACTGTAATTTTTCATTTATATTCCTTATTTACCTGATCCGTTATTGACAGAGCAGCATTTACTGCCTATTTTAATTGTCTTTAAAGGAGGTGTTGGTTGTTTTCTTGAACCACTGAAGAAGACCTTCCAACAGTGCTTAAGGCAAGGAGATCCAGTTTTTGGACCAAAGATTGAATAGTAGTATGTTGGGCAATTTTTACACACACACGCAGGGTGTTGGGTATATGGATCGAGCTGCCAGAGGAAATGTTGAGACTGGTACTATAACAACATTTAAAAAAAAAAAAAAAATTTGGATGAGAAAGATTTGGATGGATATGGACCGAACGCGGACAAATGGGACCAGCTTGGATGGGGCAACTTGGTCAGTGTGGTCGAGTTGGGCCATAGGGCCTGTTTCAGTGATGTATGACTCAGACAATAAAAGACCAACACAAAGTGGTACATTCATTGTAAAATGCCAAGTATGCATTTGTCTGCAATTTGGATTTTGAATTACAGGCTGTGACTATAGTGACTGTTTATAATTGCTTGTATGGTTTCACGCGCATACATTCATGCAAAGTACATATTTTCCAAAGTGGGGGATGTAATACAGGCAGTTTTCAGGGCAGAATTCTTTCTCCGTTTTCACAAGTGAAATAAATCTAGCCACATCAGTTGAAGAAATTAGTTTTGATATCCTTCACTCCTGAATCTTTTAAAAACATAGATTTAGCCAACACCATGTACATAACTTTTATTAGTTGCATGAAGAATCGGGCATAGTTTTGGATGATCACTGGGGCAATTCAGAAAGTGTACAATTCTTCAACCTCTGGCTGCGTTGATTCATATAGACACAATGTGATGCATGGGTGGTGCAGCTGGTAGACCTGCTGCCTCATAGCATCATAGACCTGGGTTTGATCCTGACCTTGGGTGATGTCTGTGTGGAGTTTGCATGTTCTCCCTGCGACTTTGTGGGTTTCCTCTGGGTGTTCCGGTTTCCTCCCACATCCTAAAGTTGTGCTGTTTCACAGGATAACTGGCCTCTGTAAATTGCCCCTAGTGTGGAGATGGTGGATGAGAAAGTGGAATACGGTAAAATTGGTGTCAATGGGTGATTGATGGCTGGTGTAGACTCGAGCTGAAGGGCCTGTTTCCATGCTGCATCTCTAAACTAAACCCTAAAAGCCACTTTGAAAAAAACAGGAAATGCACAGCAGATCAACATCATCTGTAAAACAAAAAAAAACCTGTCAATATCTAGAGATGAGATCTTTCATTAGGAGTAAGTGTAGAAATTAAGAGCAAGAGGTAATTGACCCTTTTGAGCAAGCTCAGCCATTCAATATAATCATCCTAATTCCTGTATTTCTGCGTTTATTTTGTATCCCTCGATCTCTGTCTAACTACTCGCTCAATATATTTAATAGTTTAGCTCAACTGCCAGCTGTGGTATGGAATTCACTCTCCAGGTGAAGCAATCTCTCCTTTGGCCAGGTCCTAAATCTGCAGCAGCCTTCCAGAATCAATAGAATTGTGAAATACGATAAATCAATACCTTCACTGCCTCTATTGCCCACTGTCCTTTAGTAAATTGCATTTGATGTTTCCAATATAATCATCACTACATTTGGCAGAACAGATAGAGGTTGGGTGACCAGTCTGCAGAAAAGCTTTAACTCATCCTTGCTGACTGATCTTCCAGTTGCCCTTCACTTTAGCTCTCTCAATCCTTCTCTGATCTCTTGGATGCAACAAAACTTGGAAACCCATGCAATGTTAAAAAAATAGCTTTGGCTCTGTTGATAGAATATGTGTTGTCTTCGACCTTGCATTGTGGTTTGTTGGAAAGGCACTTTACTTGCACCGCATTCAATTTAGTATCTTGCATTTGGCAGTCCTAAATGCCCCCCCCCCCCCCTAAAATGGGAAGCTGTGTGATTACCTACAGAATACCTGATCAGTCTACAAGTGAGTTGCCAGTTGCTTTATTTCTCTCTTACTTCCTCCATATGACTTTTCTGGTCTTCCAGATTGAGGTGCATGAGTTTGTTACATAATTTCGTTCAGACCGAAAGGTCTGAATGACGATAAAGGAATCTAATTCTAATGAGTCAGTGTTATCTTTAGAACGATGAAAGGTGGGTGATGAAATGAGGAAGGGTTTTTTAAACTGGTTTATTTACTAGGGTATCAATTCTTCTGCTACTATCCAGCTTGTACAGCAAACTGCACAGCATTCATTTCAACATCAGACCCAAACCCACGAGTGGTTAACACCATTTACAGTTGGTCCGATATAATCAATTTGCACTTCCTGAAGGTGAGGAGCACTGCGTCACCTTGCAGTTTGCAGGCAGAATGTCAGCATTTAGTCACTGGTCCAGGGAGGAGGATGAGTCCCTGAACAGCAGGGGCACATGGTCTCCTGCCCCCTCTACTACTCTGCGCACTCTCCCCTCCCGTGCAGGTGCATAGGTGCAGCTGATTGTGCAGAAGCCTTGAAGTCAGGATGTGTCTTTCTGCAGCTGACTCACCACTTCCTGCAACTGTAAAACATTAAGCTCTTCTACAATTGCAGGAACTAACAAACAAAACATCAACAGGAATTAAGCTGAAAGTAATTGGCGAAGTAATAGTATGCTTGTTTTATTTTGTGGTTCAGGGGGATGGTGTGGGTGGATTTTGTTAAATTGAATGCAAGTTGAGTTGAATGATATAAAGTGAGCAAATTAACTTGGAGCGTTGTATTCTAAAATAGCAACACTATGGTCAAATCAGTATCTCGTGCTTGTTGACATCGTGATCTGATGCTATACATGCTTCTGGTGAACAGCGACTATCCACAAACTATAACCCTCGCTAACATGAAATCCAGACTCCCTCAATACATTGGTGAAATGATAATGTGGAATTGGAAATACATTTTGTAGCCTTGGTGTAATTTTTGAAAAGATATATTAAAAACAAGTAAAACAAAATACTGGAGTTCCACTGGAATAAACTGTCAGGCAGCATCTGTGGAGAGAATGGAACTGATTGGAGTATGGGGGGGGGGGAAACGCTGGAAAAGAGGTGGGGGCAGGACAAAGCCTGGGGTAGAGGTGTATGGGCATGGGTTGTGTTTTATTTATTAGTGCTGTACACTCGCAATGTTTATCAAAGTCCAAATGAGAAATACAGTTGAACAAATGCCACATTCCCATGGCACCATTTTTTTAAATTTATGGGGGAAATACAAAGGCATATTGCTGATTTGACTTTAAATGCACAAAACAACTTTATTTTAATACAAATTTGTATTGCAGAATGAGCCCAGAACGTTAATCTAGTTTGGGCCTTGCAGCATAATAAATGAGAAAACTTTCATTGGTGTGAACAATTATTTGCTGTTCTGTGGAGAAGAATGTTGAGATTCGATACTCCTTGTATTCTGTGCTTTTTTTCTGAATGTTTCCGTAGCTTTTTCTGGTCCATTGATGCCTCACATTGTGTTTCCAAGGCAATGGCTAATTATAGAGTTGTGACACTAGTAGAATGTTTATTGGTGCAGCAATTATGAGCCAAGTGTTTCTCTAGATATCCAAGAGGATTTTTTTTGTGTTTGGCATTACACAATAAATGATCTAAAGGTACAGTAACATTGTCAAGGTAGACAAAAATGCTGGGGAAACTGAGGGGGTGCGTGCAGCATCTATGGAGCGAAGGAAATGGGTGACGTTTCGGGTCGAGATCCTTCTTCCAAAGTGACGTCACCTATTCCTTCGTTCCATAGATGCTGCCTCACCTGCTGAGTTTCTCCAGCATTTTTGTCTACCTTCAATTTTCCAGCATTTGCATTTCCTTCTTAAATGTAACATTGTCAAGGTTGCTTGGAGTAAATGACTGGAGGTGGCTCGAAAGACTGGAAATATGAATGGCAGGGTTTCAATCTGAAAAAGGGTCTCGACCTGTAACAGTCACCTATTCCTTTCCTCTGGAGATGCTGTCTGATCTGCTGAGTTACTCCAGTCTTTGTCTGTCTAAGTCCAGACAGCATAAGCAGAAGGGGAAGGAGTTTAATCTACTGTGAAAGTGATTGTTGATATGATGATATATTCAGCCCATGTTATCTACTGATTTGCTCTCTCCATACTCATGGAGTCTGCCTAAGGCATCATCTTGAATTAATTTTCAAACAGATATATCAAGAACATGCACACGTTGAGGAATCAATTATTGTCTGTCAAAGCATTGATCAGTTTGCAGGCCATTTGTTTCAAGTGGCTCCGTGCTGTGTACTGTAACTCAGCGGGGTCTCACTACATGCACCTTGATCTCACACTCTCCCTCCACATGCAAGCTTCTTTTAAAAAAAGGTTGTAAATTAATAGCATTTCCTGATGGGTATCTAAAAAGTTTAGTGTGTTTAGTTTAGTGCACCAGCAAGTGAGGAGGGTTCAAGGCCCCCACCACGGGTGAACAAAGGAGGAAGATGACTGAACTTTATTGCCACCCATCGCAGTGAAGAATGTTGATTCAACTGTGGTGGATGTTTATGTTAAACTTTATTTTATGTGCTGTGTTTATTTTTGCTTATTTACTTAGTATGGCAGTATCACAACTCAAATTTCGCTATACCTTATTTGGTACGTGTGACAATTAAATGGGATCTTGAATCTTAGTGTGGGTTAATGGTTTTTGGATCATTTATACTGCATGGAATGTTAATTCTTTCACTTTCCACAGATACTGCTTAATGTAAATATTTGTAGCATTTTCTGTTTATCACAGATTTCCAGCATCTGAACTCTTAGAATTTTTCATTGGTGGTGCATATTTGTGTTTTATTCCGAAAAGGGTGTATTGGATAGAAGTGAGAGAGCCTGTTATTGGTCTCTGTATTTTACAATCTGCTGTGTCCCTATCCCATATGGATAATGAGGATTTAGTGCATTAATTAGCATGGTATTCATTGTGTCACTATTAAATAATTAAATATTACAAGTGCATGTGATTTTGCATTGTCTTAGAGTTGAAATGTTTGATTTGCAAAGTATTAATTTTAGTGTGCTTGCCATTTCACTGTTAAGTACGTAACCAACTGGAAGTAAACTCCAACAAACAAGTATTTGATGACTTCTTGAGCTATAACATTTGTTGGATTGAACCTTTCTAAGATTAAAGATATTTCTGACATGGAATAAATGTATTGATTTGTGTTTTATTGTTGTGAGATGGCTAGGTCTTTGAGATTTATTGTAAACTGATTTTGAGTTTAGACCTATAAAATCATGAGTGTTGACCATTTTGTTTGGCGGTCAAAAGTCAGTAACACAAATATAGGTGTGTTCCATTATTGATCAATTGCAATATTTGCAATCCCATGGCTTTCTTTGCTTGTGTACAGTTAAAATATCTTCTATTGGAATTGAGTTCTCCGTTTAAAAATAACAAAGTAAACATTTTTACTACCATCATAATCCAGAAGTGAAACTGCAAACAAATTGCCACAGGTTCCTACTTGTAACCTTTTTTTTTTTTTCACCTAATTGAATATTGTTGTCCACTTTACCTAATGACCAGTTCCTAATCTCCACTTCTGTACTCCATTGATTTAAATTATTTTTCCATCATTCCAGCTGCTCCTAAGAGGGTAACGACTTGTTTTCTGCCAGAGAAAATATAAAAATGATTTCTAATTATTTTTCTGATCATTTTCATCAAACTTAAGGAGCCTTCATCTTTTCAATTAGTCTACGACTTCCCTGAGATACCGAATCATAACAATTCCTTAAATCCCTCCCCTTCATGAAGCCACATGAAAAGATCTCCCTGTAGCGTGATTCTGTCAGACGTGTTTATTGCAGGTTGCGCCCTGGCAACACAATTCTCATGCATGATTATCTTCTCACACATGAGTGAGTTTCAGGAAGATATCAAATGCTATATGAATAGGTATTTTCATTCGGGAGATTTATTTGTTTTCCTCTGACATGATCCTTCCTGTGTCCTGATAGATTATAAGGCATCATATTTTGTCACCTATTTCCTTCGCTCCATAGATGCTGCTGCACCCGCTGAGTTTCTCCAGCATTTTTGTGTACCTTCGATTTTCCAGCATCTGCAGTTTCTTCTTAAACATCATTGGAGAACAACAGCTTTTAGCACTAAAGAATGAATTGGTGACATTTCAGGTTGAGACTCTTCTTCAGACTTTGAAGGAGGGTCTCAACCCTTAACTTTGCCCATTCCTTCTCTCCTGAAATGTAGTCTCTACAGCCGAGTTACTCCAGCATTTTGTGTCCCATCTTCGGTGTAGACCAGCATCTGCAGTTCCTTCCCACACAGCATTTACTACTATGTATTTATCATTATTCAAAAATGCAAAGGACCTTACGCTGGCCACCTGGGTAAAGGAAAGGCCCACCTGCTCTGGTGCGGTCATATGAATATTTCAGTAAAGTTGGATCCGCTATTGTGTAAAATATGATTAAATAGAATGACAACATACACTATTATGGATCCTATGCCAAACATTTTGGATATTGTACTCTAGGATGTCATTGCCAAAGGTGTTCTTTGAACTTGTAAATCTAGTTATGAATCGGGTCAGATAAAAATTGAACACAATTTTAGTCATGCTTTAATAACTATAGCTCATAATTGTGAGGTTAGTTTTCATACATGATAAAATGAGTAGCAGAACCTACCTGTATTGTCTTCTTATCCCTACTCCTTATTAATCTCTGAAAGGAACAGCTCCATGTTTCAAACGGTATTGGCAACTTGAGGAAGCAAAGGGAAAAAAGTAGTGGATTAATCTGGCTGGTAAATTAAGTTATTGATCCTGTGTAAGTGTATATTTATTCATTTTTTCAATCATTAGACCTGTTTGCTTTGAAATGTTTACAGCTATGGGGTTTTTTTTCTGACCTGATCTGTATCCAAACTGTTCATTAGTTTCTCTGTTCCAATATATTTATATTGGCCAGAGTTTTTTCCAAAATTAAAAGTAATCCAAGACTAAAACATTGATTGGAATCCCTTGATTAGGATTTATTTCTCATGAAATTTTAGTCCCCTTTCACTGTAGATATTTATGGCTTTAAAATAAAACAGTGGAACTACAATCCAAAATCCTCGTGGTGTAAACTGGAACTCTAAGACTGATGCTATACCTATAGTGCCTAAATAGAACTATCTTGCTTGTAACAGAAATGGGATTCATTTACCTTTTTGTTCTAGTTAAAGGTAATAGATCATCAAACAACCATTTTATAGCTCTCCATTGAAGATGCCACAAGGTGTATTGCAGCAAGAAAATAAATATTAGGCAGATGAAAACAAAATGGGTTTGAGTCACTTTAGTGTAAACGAGTGTTTGATGATTGTGCAGACTTGGGAAGCTGAAGGGCCCCTTTAATATATGGTTTCTCTCTAAAATGAAAACAATTAGTAAAGTTGGAGAGAAAAAGGTGTTTAATTGTAAGAGGACAGACGCCTCTGGAAGAAAGTACAAAAGCACGTAATCAAGGAGATGGACAGGCAGACTATATGTGGAAAGAAGAGACAGACATTCACGGAGGGTATAGAGACCATCATTAAAATTCCAATGAAGTTAGAACGGGATTGTAGGTGAAGATGAACATTTTCAGGTTGTCTCACTGGAGACTTGGAGCTACAATAGATATGGTGCTTTGTGTCCGGGGTTATCGGTGGCTTATGGAGCAGAAGCTGGCTCAAAGTCCATCTGGAAAGTCAAGGAGATTTATGGAGGGGTTGCATGAGAGAGCAGACTCTGAGAACGAGGGGACGTTGGTGGGGTGAAATAGAGGGCAATGATGGGGGCTAAGGATTGGAAATCAAATTTTAAAATATTTATCTTTGAATTTCAAGGCTACTGGGTACATTGCCTTAATGTTATTGAGGGCAGGAGTAAATGAACTGGCCTTGTGTATTTGCTTTGCTGAACAGGATATGGTTTGCTGAGGAAGGTTCTAGTTTTAATCTGCCATTTTTAATGCCAACACTATAGAAACAATAAACATTTATTTGCTTTTCTCATTTAAAACAAACTTCTTAAGCACAAAATTCATGCTATTGCCAGGTTGGAGCAGATAGTTAGTAGGGGCGATAGTAGCTTGGTCAAAGTGTGTTTACAGAGGCGTTTGAAGATAAAGCTGAGAAACATGTTATGGGTTCAAAGAAGTGGTGCAACAACAAGGTTCAGGCTGGAAGTTGCAGAGGATGTGAATCTGGCAGCTGCAGGCAGTGTTGCTGCCTAGACCATCATTTGTTTTAATTAAAAATGTTTTTTTTTTTGTTTTTTTTTAAAATAGCACTATGGATGGAAGAATTCCAATAGACTAAAGATAGGCAGAGGTTGCATGCATTTTGTGATGCTAATAAAAAAAATAGTTTGCTCATACAATTTCAATTAATTTAAAATGCAGCAATTTCGCTGTTGACCATCAGAAGGCAGGAGTGAATCACCAATAGTATTTTTGCTGGGGAACATTTGAACACGTTAGGAATGATTGTCTAACTGTTGAACTTATATAATTTTAAAAATGACATGATGTTCTCTTGTTTGCTAACTTTATTAATGGGAAGTGATTAGACTATGTGGGCACACTGGATAAAAAGATTGGTCATTAAGTTGGTGTTAAAAATCCAGTTCTTTCAATGTGGTTTCATTTTTTTTTTAATCGGTATTTTTTTAAAGGCTAGTAATTACGCTGGATCGGATGTAGCAAGTCTGATTTGGAACCATTTTTTCTAAATTAAGAAGTTAATTGATGGCAGGGGTTGTGGTGATGAGAATGGTAAGGCTAGACTCATTATGCTTGGGTTAAGATGTTAATGTGGTTGGCAAGAAGAAAAGGATCACAATTTGACGTGATGCCACCTCTGTTTCAATAAGCTGGAGAATGAAATTTCATGCTTCACACGAGTAACAGTCTCTTGAGAGAATTGCCAGAAGGCATCTGGCATCTGTGCCCAAAACCAAACACAAGGATCTGTACATCAGGAAAAAGAGGAAAATATCTGGGATAAAGGGATAAAACACTTTTATTAAATCGTTCCAGTGATCTGAATTGAATAGCTTGTCATTGTAAACTGCATTCTAATTTAATTCATACAATTCTGTTGCTATAACTTATTCTATTTAGTTTTAATGTTGCTTCAATTAATTTGATTGGTGTGCAAGTGTATTGGGGGTGTGATTGTCAGTTTTTTTTTAAATCTCCTAGCTTTTTGATCACTTTTAGCTAAGTATTTTTTTTTTTTTAATGTAAAGGCTGACAGACAAAACAAAGCAGCTGGTGCCTGGGAGCTAAGAGGAGCCAAAGTGACGAGCAGTTCCTTGGGGACGTAGTGCTGAGTGTTTGTCAGAAAGGCATTGATTGCCATGTTGAAAATTAATTGTGGAAGAAGGTGGTTAATATGGGGATGGCACTATAAAACAAAATAAAATAAAAATCTATGATGAATAGAAATGTTCTGTTTCTAGAATTGTGAATTTACTGAACAGTCTGATTCATTTCCACACCTTTCTCTTCCTCTCTACCATAGAGTGAGTTAGTTTTCAGCAATGCAGTTTTGGGAAAATGTGTTTTTATCCCGATGCAAAAAGAAATCTTGGAAAAACTAGACATTAATTCACATGAAATATCTTCATATGTTGAAATCTTCATGAAGCATTTGCCTTCACCCTAATTGTCATCTCTAAGCATCTTAAACAGCATATGGATTGGCAGGTTTTAATGCATATTTTCCATTACAAAAGCATAATTGCTTCATTTTGTTACTTGGGGGAGAGGTACTCGAGATTAACCCTTATTTTGGCTACGGAGACTGAAAATGGTAATGCATGATTGTTAAGTTTGATTTGTATTCAGTAGAGTCATAGAGTTTTATACAGCATGTAAACAGCCCCTTTATGACCCAAGCTGGTCCCAACATTATTGCATTCAGCAATTATAGTGAAAATCTAAATGACTGTATGCCATAGTAAATGTCAGTATGTTTAACACATTACTGAGTAGTGAATAGACAAACATAATATTAACTCATCTGGCACTATTGCTTATTTATTATTCATCCACTGTTCTGAAGCTAACGGCAAATCAAGATGTTCCAGTAATTGACCAAATCAACCCATCCCAACTCAATTAATCCTTCTCTTTTCATCTGTATTCAATAAAGAGAAGGACATGGAAGGTAGTGGGCTCAGGATGGGGTATGTGGACATCCTAGAGTGTGTTAGTATTGGGGAGAAAGAGGTGTTATACGTTATGAGATGCCTCGGGGTTGATAAATCCCCTGGGTCAGGTATGATCTACCCCAGGTTGCTATAGGAAGCAAGGGAGGAGAGAGCCACAGCCCTGATGGAGGATTTTAAATCCTTGTAGCCAGGGGCAGCGTGTTAGAAGACTGCAGGATAGCTAATATTGTTCCTTTAGGAAGGGTAGCTGAGATATGCCAGGTAGCTACAGGCTGTGGAAGCTTGCTTCAATGGTAGGCAGATTATTAGAGAAATCCTTGGATAGGATTTATGTACATTTGGACAGAGGCTGATCATTGATAGCGTAGCTTTTTGTAGGGACATCATGTTTCACTGATTTGATTGCGTTTGTTTGTGACTTTATATTAATGAATTTACGTGAATATAGTAGGTATGATTAGTAAGTGTGCAGTTGACAAGAAAATTGGTGGTGCTATGGATAAGAAGGAAGCTCGTCTTGGGGCTATGATAGAAATAGGTCAGATGGAAAGTTTGCCAGTGCAAAGGCTATACACCATTTAATCCTGACAAGTGTGAGGTGATGTATTTTGGAAAGTCAAACATGGATAAGAGAGATATACGGTAAATGGTAGGGGGATACGAAATGTTAGTAACTAGAGGGAACTTGAAGATCAAGTCCAGAGTTCACTGAAAGCAGCATCTCTGGTGGAGAAGGCACTTGGCGTGCTTGTTTCCTTGGATGGGGCATGGAATAAAAGTTGGTACATATTGTCGCAGCTTTACCACATTGGTTAGACTGCAATTCTAGTCGCCAGATTAGAGGAGAATGTAGTTCACTGGAGCATGCAGAAGAGACACACCCAGGATGTTGTCTGGATTGAATGACTTTCATTATGGGAAGAGATTGATGGAGATTTATTTTGCTGAGAGTGAAGGAGGATGAGGAATGTTGCCATATAGGTATGTAAAGTTGAGTACAGATCAGTCGATAGTCAGAATATTATTCCCAGGATAAGAGTACCAAAACCAAGGGGCTACATGCTTACGGAGAGAGGAAGGAGTTTGAAAGTGGGTCTGAGGGTAAAGATCTATCTTTTTTTGTATTTGGAACTCGCTGTGTGATGATGTGGTGGAGTTAGATACAATCACCGTGAGAAAGATTCGAGACAAAGCATATGCAAAGCATAGATGGGTATAAAACTCGTAGTGCGAGCAAATGGGAGTTTGGCAAAAAGGTGGGCTGACGGGCCTGTTTCTGTGCTGAGTGACTCCATAAACCTGCAGGTTGACAGACTTTGGATTCATTCTTCTGTTTGTGATTTACTGTACTGCAGTTAAGGAGGTACTGTTGCATATTCCATTCCTGGTATTTATGGTGTTGTTTAAAATGTCAAACAATACCTTGTATGGCAAATAGCACTAAGGAGCACCTCTAGTGTTCCAATACAAAATGCCTGCAGGCTGTTGCCCGACAGCCAAACTATGCGTGTTCCTGTCTTTAAAGGGACCGCAGCAAAAACACCAAATCTGCAGTCCAATAATTTGGAGGGACAGAGATTGCAGATGTTGAAATCTTACACAAACTGCTGGAGGAACTCAGCGGCGCAGGCAGCAACTGTGAAGACTAAACAACAGTCCCGTCCTGGAACAAGGTCTATTCATTTGTGTGACCTGCATTTCCTTCAGCAGTGTTTTGTTTTTGCACCAGACTTTGGTGTCTATTTGAACATTTGGTGTCTAGATGCTGCCAACTTTATCCTGTGCAAGTTCTGGTGGAAACAGCTAAATGCAGTTCTGTATACTGTAGGTAAATTACAGGGGGTTGAGATTGTCAAGAAGGATGGCACAAATATGGGCCATTATCATTCCTTCAAAGCAATTCATCACAATTGACACAGAGCTATTTGGAGGTAGACATCGGGACATGTCACTTCATTTATCGAGTGACCAGATTGACGGAGGTTTCCTTATAGTGGGAATGTTACAAAATTTTGAGATTTAAAAAAATCAAGCCTGTAATTTATCCCATCAGAGCATAAAAATAACTTTAATTTGATACCTAATTTACTTTCATATCTTCAGTATTAAAAAACTTATGGCCATTTTCATACTCGGAAATTAGCATCACGTTCCCTATTGCTTTTCCATTGCCTTAATACAAAAGCTGTGATCGAGGACAGTCAAAAGACCATAACTTCCTTAAAAATTAAGAGAACTGAATGAAATTTTCAGATATTATAGATTAAAGCATTCTGAAACAAATATGAAACATCTTACTTGGATGACCTGAAATTAAATAATATAATTAGTTAGTTACCTAATTGTAGCTAATTACAAAATTGACCCTTGTGACGGAAATAGTAATAAACATCCAGACTGCCTTGAAAATTCAAAAATGTGATATTCTCAAAAATGTGATACTTTAATATTATTGTATTATATGCTGTGAGTCCGTAACAGATAGGTAAAGAAATTACAATTTCTAGCAAAAGACCAAGTCTTTATGGAAAAGATCAGTTGCTAGCTAGTACATTGGCATATCATAATCAGTAGCATCATCATACTCCTCAGATTGTAACCAATAAGCAACTCTGTACACCTTGTTTTTCCTCAACTTTTCAATTTTGGCATTGTAAACTACGAGTTTTTGCTCTTCAAACCACGCGTGACATGTCTTTCTGCCCACTACTTTCCCGTTAAGATTGTCCTGTAGATCATCACATTTGGAGTAGTCCAAATTCGGATAATCTCTGCGAATGCAGAGAAACAAAGAACTATGGTTTCTGGAAATCTGAAAAAATAAATGCTGGAATCTCTTGGCGGGCCAGGCATCTCCATGGAACGAGGAACACAATTAACATTTTAAGCTAAGAAAGACACCGAATGCTGGAGTAAGAGCGATACAGGCTGCATTTCTGGATAGAAGGAATGAGTCAACAGAAGCAACTCCTCCAACTGTTGATGACCCAACTCCTGCCAATCAGGAACATTATCTTCCCTTCACTGTCCCAGTGCAATTCACTCCTTGTCTTTCTGCTGACGAGTTGGCACGCAACAAAAGTGATCCATCACCCATTCCTTCTATCCAGAGATGCTGCCTGTCCCACTGAGTTACTCCAGCATTTTGTGTCTGTCTTTGATGTTAACCAGCATCTGCAGTTCCTTCCTTAACATTTCAAGCTGATAGCTCTTCATCAGAACACAAAGGAACTGGACAAATGCTAGCAGAAAAACTAAAGGCATGAAGAAAATATTTGTTAATTAATTTAGAATAGCAAATTTCAATGCACTGGGTCAAATATAACAGGCCAAGGGACTTGCGCAGAAATTATAATCGGCGCGTGGGGAGCGGCGGTGACTCGCTGCTGCGACTCGACTCCTGGGGCTCGGAGGCTCCAGCAACGCAGCCGCAGGTCCGGTGGACTGTGACATCGGGAGCCCGCGGGTCTGGGAGGAGAGAGAGAGACCGCTTCCCGGAGCTCCCGCAACGCGACTTCTCCAGCCGGTGTCACGGGGTTGGAACAACCCGGACCGGGACAGTACATCACCCGGCACGGCTTCATGGCCGTGGGACTCACCATCGCCCGTGGGGGTTCCAACCTTGGACTTTCAGACCGGGAGCGGGGCCGTAAATCGCCCCGCGCGGCCTAAAATGGCCGTGGGACTCATCATCGCCCGCCTGGGGCTTGGACATCGGGAGAGACACGGAAAACAGGGGAGAGAAAAGACTTGCCTTCCATCACAGTGGCTTCACTGTGATGGATGTTTGTGTGAATTTAATTATGTGTATGTCTGTAAGACAGTGTCTTTGTTTGTATGGCTGTGGAAACAACATTTCGTTTGAGTCTCACTGGGGCTCAAATGATAATAAATTTGTATTGTATTGTATAATTGCTTGTTACTGAGGTGAGATGTTTCTGAACAAGTGGTTGGAAAATGTTGCTTTTTATTGTGCTACCATCTAGTGGTAACCAGAGCAGGCTGCTGCTCTTGCTATTGAAGTCTTTGTTCTTATATTTGTTACTGGGGGAAAAAAAGTGGGAACAAATTTAAATGATTAATATAAATTGTTCTATAGCTCTAAAGATAAGATTTGGTCTCCTAATCTGAGGGAAGACATTCTTGCCATAGAGGGAGTACAGAGAAGGTTCACCAGACTGATTCCTGGGATGTCAGGACTTTCATATGAAGAAAGACTGGATAGACTTGGTTTGTACTCGCTAGAATTTAGAAGATTGAGGGGGGGGGTCTTATAGAAACTTACAAAAAATTCTTAAGGGGTTGGACAGGCTAGATGAAGGAAGATTGTTTCTGATGTTGGGGAAGCCCAGAACAAGGGGTCACAATTTAAGGATAAGGGGGAAATCTTTTAGGACCGAGATGAGGAAAACATTTTTCACACAGAGAGTGGTGAATCTCTGGAATTCTCTGCCGCAGAAGGTAGTTGAGGCCAGTTTGTTGGCTATATTTAAGAGGGAGTTAGATGTGGCCCTTGTGGCTAAAGGGATCAGGGGGTATGGAGAGAAGGCAGGTACAGGATACTGAGTTGGATGATCAGCCATGATCATATTGAATGGCGGTGCAGGCTCGAAGGGCCGAATGGCCTACTCCTGCACCTATTTTCTATGTTTCTATGATATGGGGGTGTGTGATCAGAAAGAAAATGAAACTGTTGCCCCCAGTAAATAATATATGCGGTAGTCTAGGATTCATTGTGTTCTTCTCTCAGTCTCGTGTAAGGAGGATGGGTAGATGAGGGGACTGGTGAAGAAGAGGAACTGTGAGGTATGTAGTGAAAGTAAGGTGGTTCTCTTGTCATGTTGGGGCTTCTGTGGTAGAGTACGTTGCACTGGGACAATGGGGGGAAGATGGTGGTCCAGATTGGCAGGAGCTGGGATATAAAATGCTACTGAGGACAAAAGTTGGAGGAGTTGCTTCTGTTGGACAAGAATATCAAACATTTGGGCTGGAATGTGGGATGTGGTTAGGAAGTGATAAATGATTTATGATGCAAGAACTTGGCATTTAAGAGAGTAATCTGATTTCTACGTTTGATTTGCAGAATATTTAAATGTGGTTCTACTGCTTGTCTTCCCCGCATGAACTTGGTGTTCCTGTACTCTTTGCGTCAAATGACAATCATCCAGAATTTGCTGCCAGATTTTCCAGTGTTTATTGCACGCAGTGTTGCTAACATCAAGCCCAACAGCTTGACATTCCGACATAACTCATTGCTCATGGTAGACAATGTGTGCTCTCATTGGCCTTGTAAAAATGACAATCAAAAGAACTGCAGGTGCAGGAGATCAGAAATAAATCGACTAAATGCTGGAGGGCCAGACCTGATGAAAGGCCTCAGACCTGAAACGTTAACCGCTTCACTTGCCACAGATGCTGAGTCTTTTTTCACAGCATTTTCTGTAATTAAAAAAACAAAAAACAACTTGTTGATTTTTGTTGCCAGAAACCTCACAGTGGAAAGTTATAAGTTGCATTTAATAGCAGGCCACTTTCATAATGTGATAATTGTTACTGCAAAACAACCCTTGTGGCCTGAATGCTTAATTCCTCAGTTATTATATTATGAATAGTGATAGACTTGGATAGAGTGGATGTGCAGAGGATGTTTCCATTGTGGGACAGTCTAGGACCAGAGGTCATAGCCTCAGAATTAAATAATGTTCCTTTAGGAAGGAGCTGAGTAGGAATTTATTTAGTCCAGAGGGTGGTGAATCTGGAATTCTTTGCCACAGGAGGCTGTGGAGGCCAAGTCAATGAATATTTTTGAAGGCAGAGATAGATAGATTTGTGATCAGTACTGGTGTCGGGTTATGGGGAGAATGGGGTTAGGAGGTCAGCCATGATTGAATGCTGGAGTAGACTTGATGGACGGGTAATTTAAAAAAAAAGTTGTTTTTATTACTTGTTCTGACTTTGTTTTTAAAATCTTGCAGGAGGCAGACAGCGTAGACGAAGAACGCAGATCCCAACCACGAAGGTAAGAACTGTCACTTCCTTTTAGCGAAGATCAGATTTTGTTAACTTTTATAAGAAAAATTACGCCTTGATATTTTCAGAAATACTCTTTTTAGGACTGTTAGATATATGCTTCTTATTACTAAAATACATATTCCCAATGGCTTTTGCAATTTATCCTGAAGGATTAAACTAATCTTTTAAACTCCAAACCCTTGTAAGTTGTAAACATTTTTTATTCATCTTTAAGTTTAGGGGGAAAAGATTAATACTGAAAGTATACAGTATACAAAATTGTAAGGTAGTCCAAAATGAGAGTGGGTTGCAGTAAATGGTTTCAAACTAATTTTTCTTTGATAATTAAATTCCTGATTAATGTTTTTGCTTTTTATGAATGCTTCTGGTTTTTTTTTTAAATATATACAGCGTGAGGGTGCGTGGAGTGTGCTGCCAGGGATGGTGGTGGAGGCCACCAGATATAGGATAGTGGCATTGAAGATGTTTTTAGATAGGCACATGAATATGCAGGGATATGGATCACGTGCATGTAGAATAAATTAATTTAACAGCATCATGTTTGGCATGGCCATTGTGGGCCGAAAAGCCTGTTCCTGTGCTGTTCCATGCTGTATTAATATTTACTTCATGACACTTAAACAATTGTGTCAATAGTTATTTTGTTCTATCCACAATTTAGAAACACATTTGAAGACTGTCGGGTCTTGATTTGTCCCATCTTGTAGCATGAAAAGAGGGGGCAGAATTGCAGCAGGAGCAACAACATTCGCCCACATTGACTACATAATGCTGGAGTAACTCAGTGGGTCAGGCAGCATCTTTGGAGGGCATGGACAGATGACGTTTTGGGTTGGGACCCTTCTGTCTGGCCAGCTGAGTTCCTCTAGCACTGTTCTGTGCAAGATTCCAGCATCTGCAGTTCCTTGTATCTACATCACTCTTCAACTTACAGTTCACTACCCCTAGATGGTGCCCAAACACATGCAAATTCTTCTGAAAGGGAAGGATGCCCATAATAATGTGTTCCCCAGAGCAGGGGATGAGCTGATCGTCACTGGATTGTTCATTCCTTTGGAGATGTCTCCAGTAATCAACGCCTTTTATGGTAAGGATCACAGGGAATTTTTCAGTGGCGCTGTACTAGAGTATAGATACAAGGAACTGCTGATGCTGCTTTACAAAAAAAGACACAAAGTGCTGGAGTAACTCAGCATGTCAGGCATCATCTCTGGAGAACATGGGTAGGTGATGGGTATCTCACGACCTGAAATGTCGCCTATTCATGTTATCCAGCGATGCTGCTGACCTGCTGAGTTACTCCACCACTTTGTATCTTTTTTTTGTACTAGAATATAAATATCCCAATTATCCACGCACAGGGCAAGGCTGACTGGAGGAATTAGGAGGTAAAATTACTCTAATATTAATTGGGAAACTATATATCATATTACTGTTTTGGAGAGTTTTTTAATTCTCCAAAGACTGAGATTTTTCTATTTTTTTAATTTCCCTTAATTCTCCTAGTGTTTACACGGCAGTGAGCTATGACTTATCCTGGGGTCAATGGATTTGGGGATGCTGCTGTTGAAACAAAGTCAGTAACTGCAGTGGTTAATATCATTTGCTGTAGGTATTAATATGGGTGATCAAGAGTGAAGAGTTTTGTTTTCATATGTCCCAAAATGGAACAATGAAATTCTTGCATGCATCTACACAACAAATACATAAACATCTTACTCTGTAAAACTCATAATAAATAATAAAAGTTCAATGTACATATAAAATAACGTAGACAAATAGACAATAATAATGCAAAGTCAAAAATAATGTTCGGAGCCTATTTGGAGGTTGTAGTGTTTAATAGCCGGAAGGCTGTAGGGAAGAAGTTATTCCTGAACCTGGATGTTACAGTTTTCAGGCTCCTATACCTTCTTCCAGATGGCAGTGGTGAAATGAGAGTGTGGCCAGGGTAGTGTGGGCCTTTGAGGCAGTGACTCCTGTAGATTCATTCGATGGTGGGGAGGTCAGTAACAGTGATAGAATGGGAAATGTTCACCAATTTTTGCAATCATCTTCTTTCCTGGGCGTTCGAATTGCTGAACCAGGCTGTGATGCAACCAGTCAATATACTCCCTACTGTACACCAGTAGATGTTCAAGAGTATTTGTTGACATACTGAATTTCCTCAATCTTGTAAGGAAGTAGAGTTGTTGATAGGCTTTCTTTATGATTGCATCAATCAACAAAGGAGTTTGGTTGGAATCATAGTGTGTGGATTGAACCACTAGATTTGACTCAAGATTTCCATGTTGGACTCAAGTTCACAAGTTATAGGAGTAAAATTAGGTCCTTTGGTTCATCAAGTCCACTCTGCCATTCAATCATGGCTAATCTCCGCCTCCATTTTCCTGCTCTCACCCTACAACCTTTGACACCCGTTCTAATCAAGAATTTGTCTATCTCTGCCTTAAATATATCCACTGACTTGGCCTCCTCAGCCCTCTGGCGATGAGTTCCACAGATTAACTACCTTCTGACTAAAGAAGTTCCTCCTCGCCTACTTACTAAAAAAGCGCTCTTTAATTCTGAGGCTATGACCTTTGGTCCTAGACTTTCCCACCAGTGGAAACTTGCTTTCCACATCCACTCTATGCCTACCATAATTCTGTAGCTTTCAATGAGGTCCCTCCCCCCTATCTTTCTAAACTTCAGGCCCAGTGCTGTCAAACGCTTATGTGCTAACCCACTCGTTCCTGGACTCCAGTTAACTTCTTTCCTTGGTGCAGAAGGAAACAAAAAAAAAAAAAAGATTTATTAAAACTTGACAGCTTGACTCTTTCAACGGCAACTTAACAGCAAAGTGTTGGGTGATAGACAGTTTACACAATATTGGTATTTATTTAAAGCACATTGCAAAATTGTACACTGCTAGCAAGAAATAAATTGAGTTAACATTGCATCCTATGCCCAACCCCCTGCTTCCACAGTTCTCCAATGCCTGAAGACAAGTTACACGAGGTGTAGATGAAGCCTTTTATTCAAAAATAAAGCTAGGTTATCCTTTCCTGGGGGGGGTGGGGGGAGATCATTGGATGGGAAGAATAAAAGAATAAGTAGGCCATCCACTTACTTTGATCATGAAGTCTTGTGGAACAGATGATTGTGTGCTACAGATTAACCAAGTTAGTAGATAAATTAATAATGCAATCATAAAATGCCAGCAAATCACAGCGATACGTTTCCAATTGGATAGATTTGCAAAATTGAAATTAATAATAAACTTGTATAAGAGCCTTGTCAAATTAAATGGGTAGTTCTGTGCATGTTCTTATAGAAGAGTTAGAGGAACAAGAGAAGGTGGGTAAAGATTCAAAGCTATGATTCCAGAATTGAGTACATGCTTTCAGAAAAAGCTGACATTTTGTTGTGGATGGTTTTAAAGTATCAGCATACTCTTCCCTTTTTATTTTCAAGGAGAAGTGAACATTTTGAAATATTAGGCAAAAGCAAAGCAAATGTCATCGCAGCCAAGGAATATTGCAGCCGGTAGCAGAGAATACATGAAAGTCACTAGTACGTCAACTGGTTAGCGCTCTCGATCCTAATTATCCCCGAACCATCATCAGCTGGTGGTTTGGTGAATAGCATAGAAATCGTAAGGCAAACTTTGATAAGCACGTGGCGGCAAAAATAGTGAAAGGCCATGTGAGGAGGTTAGAGATCAGAAACATAAATGATGCTCTGCTTCTTAGCTGTAGACTATCGGATAGTTTTATAATTTACTTTTTAACACCAATATGTAAATTGTAAAACAAACCCAAAATCCGCAAGGTTGTTCCATTATTTTACCTAAAAGATGGCTTTAGACTTTAAAATGGTAATGGAATTGTCTTTACAATTATTTGCCAAAACTATACAGGCTGCAATAAGTGCTTAATGAGACTAATTGGACGTTGGGCTTTTTTGGATTGCAACCACATCTGATCCATTGAAACAAATCCATTGTTTTGAAATCATATTCTTGAATTAATTTCAGCGGTACTCGAGCAGTGTGTTTGGTGTTAAGATTGCATCTGACCTAGGTCTTTATATGTTGCAACCAAGACATTCTTCTGTAATTATGCAACATTAAATGAACAGAGCATTGTGTTTTACAGTAAATGAATTCCAGCTAATGGGCTGCTATCAGCTTTCTGTTCAGCAGGCAACAAAATAACTTTTTTTGTCTAATATTTCAAAATGTTCACTTTTCCTTGAATAAAAAGGGAAGAGTATGCTGATACTTTAAATGACAGGCTTTGCATTGCCGTAACAATATTTTCAGCTATTTTTAAAGAAAATTGCAGAGACTTTAATTTTTGGAAACAGCACATAGAAAAGTTTTCAGAGTAAATATCATATAGGGCAAATTATTGTATTTTAGTATATTGGGTAATGCCCAAGATATTACTACACAGTTAATTACCATATAGCTTATCAGAAAGGCTGGGAGAGGAATGATGCATGATTGCTTGCTGGGTTTGCCTACTGTTGGGAAATGAATCAAACTGCAGTGTACACTGCCCAGTTCTGTTTTTGCACCATTGCCCCATGTGGATGGCTTTGTGCCTTCTTACCCTCTTAATCATTTGAGTAGACGCGATGGATGATGTAATAGTCTGTTTGGGTAGCACGGTGGTGCAGCGGTAGAGTTGCTGCCTGTCAGCACCAGAGACCCGGGTTCAATCCTGATGACGGGTGCTGTCTGTTGTTTGCATGTTATCATCGTGACCATGTGGGTTTTTCCTGGGTGCTCCAGTTTCCACCCACATTCCAAAGATGTACATGTCCGTTAATTAATTGGGTTTGGTTGTAATTTGTCCCAAGTGTGTAGGATAGTGGTAGTGTACAGGGATCACAGGTCGGCGTGTACTCAATGTGCCAAAATGCCTGTTTCCACGCTGCGTCTCTAAACTAAACTGAACAATTGTATATCATTTATCCGTGGCATAACACTCACGCCTCGTATATAGGCTGCTAATCATTCTGGGTAAGTGTTAACGACATCAAGAGGTAAATATCTCCACTGAGTCCTGTTTACTTTCCTGCAGTAAGTTCATAGCAATATTATTGGACCAGTGAATAGGTTACCTCTTATTAAGGAAGCTGGAATTGAATATATACAGTGCTCTCTATAATGTTTGGGACAGACCCATCATTTATTTATTTGCCTTTGTACTCCACAATTTGAGATTTGTAATAGGAAAAAATTACATGTGGTTAAAGTGCACATTGTCAGATTATAATAAAGGCCATTTTAATGCATTGTGGTTTCACGTAGAAATTACAGCAGAGTTTATACATAGTTTCCCCCCCCCCCCATTTCAGGGCACCATAATGTTTTGGACACAGCAATGCCATGTAAATGAAAGTAGTCATGTTTAGTATTTTGTTGCATATCCTTTGCATGCAATGACTGCTTGAAGTCTGATTCATGGACATCACCAGTTGTTGGGTGTCTTCTCTGGTGATGCTCTACCAGGCCTGTATTACAGCCATCTTTAGCTTGTGCTTGTTTTGGGGGCTAGTCCCCTTCAGTTTTCTCTTCAGCATATAAAAGGCATGCTCAATTCGCTTCAGATCAGGTGATTGACTTGGCCACTGAAGAATTTTCCATTTTTTAGCTTTGTAGAACTGCTTTGTTGCTTCAGCAATATGTTTGGGATCATTGTCTTGCTGTAGAATGAACTGCTGGCCAATGAGTTGAGGCATTTGTTTGAACGTGAGCAGATAGGATGTGTCTTTACACTTCAGAATTCATTATGCTACTACCATCAGCAGTTGTATCATCAATGAAGATAAGTGAGCCAGTACCTTCAGGAGCCATACATGCCCAGGCCATAATACCCCCACCACCGTGTTTCAAAATGAAGTGCTATGCTTTGGATCTTGGGCAGTTCTTTCTCTCTTCTATACTTTGCTTTTGCCATCACTCTGATATGTTAATCTTTGTCTCATCTGTCCACAAGACCTTTTTCCAGAACTGTGTTTGCTCTTTTAAGTACTTCTTGGCAAACTGTAACCCGGCCATCCTATTTTTGCGGCTATCCAGTGGTTTGCATCTTGCAGTGTAGCCTCTGTACTTCTGTTAATGAAGTCTTCTGCGGACAGTGGTCATTGACAAATCAACACCTGACTCCTGAAGAGCGTTTCTGATCTGTCGGACAGGTATTTGTGGATTTTTCTTTATTATAGAGAGAATTTTTCTTCTGTCATCAGCTGTGGAGGTCTTCCCTGGCCTGCCAATCCCTTTGCGATTAGTAAGCTCACCAGTGCTCTCATTCCTCTTGATGATGTTCCAAGCAGTTGATTTTCGTAAGCCTAAGGTTTGGCTGATGTCTCTAACAGTTTTATTCTTGTTTCTCAGTATCATAATGGCTTCTTTGACTTTCATTGGCACAACTTTGGTCCTCGTGTTGATAAACAGCAATAAAAGTATCCAAATGTGATGGAAAGACTGGAGGAAAGACTAGGTGCTGAGAGCTCTCTTATACCTGCATTAAGGAGGCAATTAAACACACCTGAGCAATTATAAACACCTGTGAATCCATGTGTCCCAAACATTATGGTGCCCTGAAATGAGGGGACTATGTATAAACAGCGCTGTAATTTCTACATGGTGAAACCAAAATGTATAAAAATGGCCTTTAATAAAATCAGACAATATGCACTTTAACCACAAGTGATTATTTTTTCTATTACAAATCTCAAATTGTGGAGTACTGGGACAAATAAATAAATGTCCCAAACATTATGGAAGGCACTGTAATTTCTCCAATGTGATGGTTGGTTCAAATGTGAAAAATTGTGATCATTTTGACTTCATGGAAAGTTTAATTGCTCATTTATTCAAAATCTATTGCAAACCTAGATTATAGGTAGACAGATTCAAACTCAGCGGGTGAGGCAGCATCTATGGAGAGAGGGGATAGGCGACAGAGAGGGAAGGATCTCGACCCGAAACGTCCCTCTCCCCGTAGATGCTGCCTCACCCGCTGAGTTTCTCAGGCATTTTTGTCTACCTTCGATTGTTCCAGCATCTGCAGTTCTTTCTTAAACAAACCTAGATTATAATGGGTTAGAACTTTAAAGAAAGTGCAAACTAAATTAAAGTAATTCAGTGACTTGGATTGCCTTTTGTATAATTATCTGTAATTTAAAACAATGCTTTATCCCAATACTATTCTATTTGGTTCATGTACATGGAAATGAAGGCTATTGACCTGATTGAAACGCATTTTTAAGCTTGCAATTTAATTATTTAGCTTTTTCGTTGTAGTATGTTAATGTTTGTCTTTCTGAAACTTTATTTTGTTACTCTATGTGCAATTAACATTTTTGTCTTTGAACTGAAGAAGCAAAAGTTTTCTGGAATAATGTGCTCGCTCTCTCTTAGTGGATGAATGGTTTGAATGTCTGAGAAGTCTGTGATATAAAGCTTGCAATTTCCTATGTATATTGAATACATTATTTTGAGATGAATGGCATCCATTGAAAGGGAAGAGATGGAAGAGAGTGTTGGGAGCTGAAGTCACCTAATGGAGGCCTTAAATAAAGCGGGCAAAGAGAAATTGTTTCCACTTATCGAAAACATCACAAATGAAGCTTTGTTAGGTCTATTGATTCATGTTTACTGCAACCTCTTTCATAGATTCCCTATTTCTTGATGACTCCTATTTAAAAACTCTATAAAATCTGCCGCATGCTATTGTGTTTCATGAGGGGAAAAAAAGGTTGTATCAATATTCTTAAAGTATTTTTCAGTTTACGATGAGAATCAAACAAAATAGGCGTGGGGTGCTGCCATTTGTTAAGCGTAAAATGAGTTTCCATCTGAAAATGTTGTACTACGTCACACGATCCCTCGCAGGAAGAAGAAAATAGAGGGTTAAATCTTGCTCATTTGTACTGCCTAACGTGATTAAATGACTATAGTAATAGTTCTATTCCAGCTATTGTTTTGAATTTATAGAATCTCAAAAAAAAACAAAGCTTCTTCAAAGGCATAAGTTTCTCTTTATACAGTAGGTCAAGTCTTTATAGACTGTGGAGCTGCAGTGATTGCCAAAGAATTTATCTTGTAAATAAATCATTAATCCTGTTGTGTGTATTTGCCTGATGAGCTTTGACAATTCTGAATCATGGTTGTTTGCCATTTATGATGCTTTTCAAATGAGGCATTAAACTGATCCTGACTGCCTCTTGCAATGGATGTCAAAGAAACAAAGTGTTTTCAAGAGGAGGAGTTCTTGGAATCCCCTATGTTCAGTTCTCAGTTGCCATTAGCAGATCATTTAGTTATGACCTTGTTTCTGTGTTTTGGACCATGTTGTGCTGAATTTGAAACCAGTGTTTCCCTTTATCAATTATTTCTGCAGTTCTTACCCTTCAAGTCCTTTTTATGTAATCAGAATCTGGCATACTCGATCAACTGAAGTATTTTTTTTAATCTACAGGATTTCCATCACTTTTTAATTAGGCCGTTTAGTTTCATATAATTTCTCGTGTCTCATATTGACTAGTAAAATTACATGAAAGCTCTTACATTTTTACGGTTTGTGTTATGAATATCTAGTACATTTTGTGATCCTCCCTTCAGTCAGCTTTATGGGCCTGTTCCACTTAGGTGACTTTTTAGGCGACTGCAGGACACTATGCAGTCGCCACATGTTTGCGGGTAGTTGCCAGGGGAGTCGCCTTCATAGTCGCGAGGAGTTCCCACATTCGCGGCCTCATTATGTTCGCCGTGAAATTAGCAGCGACTAGAATGAAGCCGCCATGGAGAGTAGCGAGAATTCTCGTGCCGTAGATGGGTCCCCAGGAGGTCCTAGTGGGTTGGCAGCAGGTCGAAGGTTCTTGGAGGTTCATGTAGGTTGTAGCCGGTACTGACCGGTGAATTTCATTGGCTCATTGGGGAAAAAAAGGTAAGCAGTAGTTTTCAGAACCAAGGATACGTTAAATGTCCGCCGAGCTTCACAGCCGTGTTTCTCTGGCTTCTTAAAAGTTGTCCCACCCCTTCTTTCCCCCCCGCCCCCCCCCCCTCTTTTAAAGGACTTACCGTACACTGTGCTTTAGCCGTCTTAATTACAGCGCCAACCACCCTGTTCATCGCAGATTGTGTCTGTATCACCTTGGCTTTGCACCGTGTGAATTGTTTAGACCAGGCAAGCAGGGGGAGCGCTGTCTAAAAAAATGTATATGGGCTGGTGAAGGAAGCGATGTGTGTGTGTGTGTGTCGCCGTTCCAGTTGTCGTTTTTTTCAGGCGACTGCCGGCAACTTGACAGTCGCTGGCAGTCCGCTGAGAAATCGCCTGTGGGACAGGCCCATGTGTCTTTCCTGATGGTGGTTCTGCCCAATTAATTGCAGTCATTTCTTAACTCCTCCCTCGCATCGAAGTACTTGATTATTTCGGGGAACTAGCTAGCATGATAGATGAGTGCATGTCTAAGGATGATATTTTTATGGACTTCCAGAAAGCATCCATCAAGCCTTATGAAATGGTTAATAAAATAAAAAAAGAGCATGGGGTGTGTGTGTGTGTATGTATATATGTAGTGTAGATAAAGGCATATTGACAGACCTAGTGACAGGTGCAGAATGGTTGATAGCTGTAGTAAGGTGAGTCTACAAGAGGCGATGTACTTTTAACCCAACCAAATGATATGAATATTGTCTAAATAGAAAGAGTTAATGAGCTGTTAATAAGCAGATGCGTGTGTGTGCCTGGAGGGGGGGGGGGGGGGGGGGGGGAAAGAGATCCCTTTATCTACTTGCCCAATCTTTTATGATTTGAAATATCTGGATGAAATGTCTTTGTGACTCTGTTCCATTAAGAACACTCCAGCTTCTCCAGTCAATTCACATAACTGAAGTCCCTCATTCTTGGACTTGTTCTGGTAAAGTATCCCTTTATACACACTACATATACACACATAGACACTAATACACACACACACACACACCCATGCACTTTTTTAATTAACCATTTCATGGATGCCTTCTGGAAGTCCATAAAAAAATCATCCAGGTAAGTCCCAGTGCATTTGTAACCACTTTCTCAACCAGTCTTTTCACTTTCAACCAAACTATACCTCCAGCTCTGTTCTTATTCCCCTTCAAGAAATGTAGCTGCTAGTTTATGTGTTGCCTCATTTGGCCAACATATGATTCCATGTTTCTCAGTACATCTGCATGACCCATTCCACCAGCTTCTCCATATTGCCTTAAAATTAGCTGTGCTTCCAAGTTCTGTGTTATCTGCAACATTGGAACTTGTGCTGTGTAGAATCAAGTAGAAATTGATCAATGTATATGAAGAAAAGGACCGAGCCTGGAGCTCTGCACGGTACATTTCCCTACAGTCCAAGTGCTACCTCTCGTTGCTGCTTTGCTACTTTACCAGTTTTCTATCCATGATACTACAGCCTCGGTTGACCTTCAATCTTGATGATATTCTTATACTGGAGTACTTTATCAAGTGTAGTTTTGGAATATTACATTTACCATGTCAATGTCAATCTCATTTTTACCCTTCTTAATTATGTAATCAAAAATCTTCTATCAGATGAGGGAGACCCAATCCTTGTTTGCATTCTCTAATCGATCTATATTGGCCCAAATGACTGCTAATTTTACCCTTGATAGCCTCCCTCACCGTCAGGATTACTGCCAGGGATATTGAGGTTAAATTTAGTCCAGGTCTGTTGCCATAAACGTATTGCTTGCATTCTTAGTTGCATACTGGTGCAGAGCCCCGAGTTAAAGTTTGTCTACTTTTCTGTTCAGCCAGGTTTTCCATCCAAGCTGTTATCGTGAGGGCAATAAACGGTCATGTCTAGCACCTTCTGTTGATAGTCGGGCAACTTGAAAGCACTCCTTTTTCACTGGTTCTAAATTGTCGGGTCAGGCACGAAGATTATCCATCCCTCAGTGTAGGACATCACAAACAGAAGGATAATGATGTTGCTAGGACTCAAGGCCCTGAGCTACAGGGAGAGGTTAAGCAAGAATTGGAAGGGTCATCTTGTAGAAGTGTGGAAAATCTCAGTCTTTTACCTAGGGTAGGTGAATCGAGAACCAGAGGATTGGTTTAAGGTGAGAGGAAAAATTTAATAACAACCTGAGGGGCAACATTTTCACACAGTGGTGGGTGTATGGATTTAGCTGCTGTAGAAAGTGGTTGAGGTAGGTACCCCAACAATATTTGAAAAATACATGGATAGGAAAAGTATAGAGGGATATTGGCCAAACATGGGCAGCTTGGACAGGTCGTCTTTGGCGGCATGTTTGAGCTGGGCTGAAGGGGCTGTGTCTGTGCTGTTTGACTCTATGACTAACACTTCCGCGGAGTTTTGCGGATCACCAGTGTAACTTGTACCTTTATGCAGTCCATCAATCATTGCAGTTAAACAGTGGTCTGTTTTTGATTACAGTGTTAACAGCAATACAGTTGGTGATGGGTCTCAGTAAAATTAAGTCCAAGCTAAGACAGGTGGGAGAACTTGGAAGATGAGGGGGGGGGGTTTATTTGATTGCATATTTCATAGTGCACTGGCATTTTATTCAGATAGGCTTCAGCTTCGTGAGACTAACGCAAGGATCAAAGCCATATAGATTTTCTTCCACACTTCCTGTCTATGATTCCTTTCACCTTTTATGAAAAGCTTTTTACGTTGAACATTTGCTGACGCACAATATCATTCTCCTCGCAGTCCAACAACAACACTGTGACCTTTGCAAATGGATAAGATCAAGAATAAGCTATCAGTTTAGTTCAATTAACGATTTGGCTGAGTTCCAAGTTATTTTGGCCCAAACTCCAGAGCATATGATCCTGTTGAAGTTGAGCTTGTAAGCTGAAATTGTTTTACTCATAAACAGCACACCATCACTCCCCACCTGGTTGAGTTGAATTAATTAATTAATTAAATTACTGGTCACCCACTTCATTATGGACTTTGTCAGATCATCACAACTTGCAGTTTAATACAGGATTTTCATTAGAACAAAGCCTCTTATCACTAAGAACATCCTCAGTACTCAGCTCTAAGAGTCTCCGTAAACCTAATATCATTCCTAAAGATCTTGCACAGCATATATATTTCCAACTGGATTATAGACGTTTGCTGTGATGCTTTGAACTAATCACTTGTAAGAAATTTCTCTCTCTTTATATAACTTTCTACTTTTCATGTTTCCTATGTAATTCTTATTACCTTTAACAATGTATCTTCCTGTCAGTTATATTTCAAGGAACATTAATCATGTAATGTCTTTTCACTGTAACTCGGTACATATGTCAATAAACTGAACTAAAATTTAATGCTTGCTCAATGTGCTAATGTTTATTATTCTGAGTACATTTATTCTTCTCTTCATAGATAATCGCACTTCCCAAAGTTGTATCTGTAGATTTCAGTATTGTGTCCTTTAATGGCCGAGTTCAGATTTTTTTATATCTTGTACTTTAAAAAGCACTGCGGTTCCTATGGGACATGTGTGTATGATTCTTGCAACCATTCTACTTAAAATGGTGGATTTGTTTACACAAGGCAGCACATTTCATGCACTGCAACATTTGAGAGATGAGGTATGGTTCAATTGTCATGTACATGCATACAGTGGAATTCCTTTTTTCCAGGTGCCTCATAAATGCACATGTTTCCCCTTTTACTTATTCAGATATGCTTTTACATGGTCACAGCTTGGAAACGGGTCCTTTGGTTCACACACTCGTACAGACCAAGAAATCCCATGCAAGCTAGGCTTTTCTATCCATGTGCCTGTATAAATTACTTTTATGATTGTAGTTCTTCCTGTCTCAACTACATTCAATATCCCCACCCCTTTGTATATGGGGGGGGGGGGGGGTATATATTGTGTGTCGGGTTCCTATTGAATCTTACCCCTTTCACCTTAAACCTATGGCTTCTAGTTCTTGATTTCACTTAGCATGGGGAAACAATTGTACATTCATCCTTTCTATTTCCCTCAAGGACAAGGGAACACAGAGTTAAAACTGAGCAGAAGATACGAGGATGTGAAAAACTTGTAAAAGAATTATTGTGATCCCGATTCTCTATCATCCCCTGTGGGAAGGGAGGAACATTGATGTGAAACGTTTTGGACCCTTCTTCAGATTGACGAAATACATTGATCTGAAACATCACCTATCCATGTGCTCCAGAAATGCTGCCTAACCCACTGAGTTACTCCAGCACTTTGTGTCTTGTTTTGTAAACTAGCAACTGCATTTCCTTGTATTAGCTATTTGTTATTGGTCATGGTCCAATGAAACGTGTCCATTAGGACTTGAATGAATAGCTACAAGGTTGGACAAACTTTGATTACTTTCTCTGGAGCGTCAGAGGCTGAGGTGATACCTGATAAAGTTTGTAAAATTATGAGAGACATACATAAATAGACAGAATCTTTTTCATGGGGAGGGAAACTAGAGGGTATAGGTTTAAGGTGAGAGGGGGAAAATGCAACGTTTAGTTTGGAGATACAGGCCCTTTGGCCCAGGGTTGCCCATATGCTAGCTCTATCTATGCACCAGGGATAGTTTACAGGAGTCAATGAACCTACAAACTTGTACATTTTTGAAATGTAGGATGAAACTGGAGTACCCGGAGAATGTACAAACTACAGACAGCATTCATAGTCGGGATTGATCCCTGCTCTCTGGCGCTGTAAGGCAGCAGCTCTAATGCCACGTCACTGTGCCACCCTACAAGTGGTGCAAGATATTTTACGTAGAGGACATTTGGTGCCTGGTACATGTTGCCTGGGGTGGTGGTTGAAGTGGCACTTGAGGCTTGTTGCTGGGAAGGCTTGTAGATATGCTGGGAACTGAGGGCTATGATATGTTTAGCATCGACCTGGTGAGTGGGAGGGCCTGGTCCTCTGCAGTACTCTTCTAGGTATACTATGATTACTTTAATCCTATATATATTCTATGTTAGCTGGTCTGTCAGCATCCGCAAAGAAGGTAAATTAATTAACATTTCTGGACTTACCAACAAATTGCAGTTTTCTGTAGAAACAAGGAAGTGCAGATGCTGGTTCACTGTAAACAAAAATGCAGAGTGCTGGAGTAACTCAGCAGGTCAGACGGCATCCCTGGAGAACTTGAATAGTTCTTTCCCCCTCCCCACCCCCAAAATCAATTGGATAAAGGATCCCAAAGCGAAATATCACCTACCAATGTTTTTCAGAGATGCTGCCTGACCTGCTGAGTTACTCCAGCATTTCATGTCTTTAAGGTCCAGCATTATCTGTTGTTGCTTGATCTTTGGTAACTCTGGGTGCCTTCCTTTCAAAATCACATTTGTTCTGTCAATTTGTACTTGGAGTAATGCCCGCACCATCTTTAATCTTGACTTTCGCTGACTAATGTATTTCTCATAAATTCATCTCTTCACTTTCACATCAACAACAGTAATTGACTACAGTGCAAAATAAAAGACGGGCAAAGTGACCACTGCACAAAAAAGGAAGATGATCTTGGCCCTTAACTCTTGAACACATAATTGGATGTTTGGAGAACCATTCTCTCTGGTGCTCAATATCCCTACCTTTCTTGATTATGGGAACAATTTCCACACAAAGAATGCAGATTTATTGATTAACAACAGTTTTTAGGAGAGTTTTGGAATGGGCAGACAAGGTTGTTTTCATTTGAAATGGCCCCATTGAGATGTTATTCATAAATAAATTGAGGGATATACAATGGTGGGTATCATATAAATTCATAAATAACAGCACAGTCATCTCTCACCTTGACCTCCAGCTTTTGTCACTTACTCCACCCATCTTCCAACCACCCCTTCACTTGTATCCACCTATCACTTGCCATGCTTTGGCCCGACCTCCCCTTTCTTTTCCAGTTTTCTACCCATACTGCATCAGTCTTAACAAACATTTGGACAGGTAAATGGAGAGGATAGGATGAGAGGGATATGGGCCAAACGTGGGCAGGTGGGACTGGCGTAGTTGGGGTATCTTGGTCAGCATTGGGCAAGTTGGGCCGAAGATCCTGTTTCCATGAAGTATAACTCTGACTAAGAAGGATCCTGACTCCAAACGTCATCTGTCCATTCCCACCACAAATGCTGCCTGACCTGCTGAGTTCCTTCAGCACTTTGTTTTTTTGCTCAAGATTCCAGCATCTGCAGATTCTGGTGTCTATATTTTATAGATCCCTTGACTATTATAAGAATAAGGTTATTGGCCAAGTATTCACATACAAGGAATTTGGTGCTCCGACCGCAAGTGGCAACATGACATACAGTGACAGTTAGGAATGACACATAAAGCATTAAACATTAATAATAAAACATTATTGATTAAACATGTAAATACCAGAGCAAAAGGAGGCTACAGATTTTTGGTTATTGAGTAGAGCTACTACTCGTGGGGAAAAAAAGCTGTTTTTATGCCTGGCTGTGGCAGCTTTGACAGTCCGGAGTTGCCTTCCAGAGGGAAGTGATTCAAAGAGTTTGTGGCCAGGGTGAGAGGAGTCGGAGATGATCTTGCCCACTCGCTTCCTGGCCCTTGCAGTATATGTTTAAACAAAAGGGAATACAGCCCTGGAGACTAATCGGTTATTTCATAAGACAGTCGACAATCACCTGTTACTCATGCAGGCAAGCAAGGACTGATTGCAGTGTTTATTTAGGACCCCGCAGATGGTGAAACTATGGGGAAATCACCTGGCTGCACTCATTCATTCATTGCAGCAATAGGTGGATGAGATGAGTTTCATCCTGTGACCAGCATTTGCTGACTCATGTAAAAGTACTCCGATCTCAAATGATTTTCTGATGTTTGTACAATTGTACTGGTAAACCAAAGCAGCTAAAGCGCAATAATGCATTAATTTTCACCTTTCGTTTAATTACTTTCTTTCCTTTCCTAAGGCGGTGGCGTTGTTTTTGCAGTGTGGTTAATGGAAATATTCTTTCCTGCAAAGAATAATGGAAAGTGAACCAGGGAGTGGAGCTGGCTGACTTATCTCTGTTTGGGAGCACTGACATCAATTATATCGCCACTGCAAAAGCCAAAGTAACATCTACATCAATTAACCATAGGATGTCTCTTCTAATGATGGTTTTGGCACAGATTAACACAAATAATTTGTCTGAATGCAGCATTGCTTCCCTGAACATTATTGAATGTTAGCAATCAATGTAATAAATTAACATTGCATTAGATCTGCAAATTTTAATAAAATAAATGAATACCTGGCCTTTACTATTCCTGTCCTATTTTCAAATCAATGTTTGACTACTACGCTAGCAATATTACAGAGTTTGTAGTTATTTTAAGGAAGGAGACTCTCTTAATCTGCTCATTTTCCCAGGCTGCAGTTTACCATTCCAAACGGGTCATGCCCATTTGCTTTGTTATCAAAGGTCTTTCTCTTGCAAGCAAAGGTATAGGTGGAAGTAGAATGGTGGTCCAGCAGTGCAGTGGTAGAGTTGCTGCCTTATCGCACCAGAGACCCAGGTTTGATCTTGACTACAGGTGCTGTCTGTACAGAGTTTGGACATTCTTCCTATGACCCCATGGGTTTTCTCCAGGTGCTCCGGTTTCCACACGCATTCCAAAGACGTGCAGGTTTGTAGGTTAATTGGCTTCTGTAAATTATCCCTAGTGTGTAGGATAGTGCTGGTTTAAGGGGTGATTGCTGGTTAGCCTGATTCCACAATGTACTTCTAAAGTCTACAAGTCTACATTGATGAGGATAAGTGGCATTGCCAGTGAAGTAAGTGTGGTGTTGTATAGCAATCCATTTGATCATTCACTTGCTTATTTCTTTAAATGGAGCCTGCTGTGATAAGAGTATAGATCTTAGCTTCCAGTGTGTAAAAGGGCCCCGATCCAAAACGTCACCTATCCTTTTTCTCCAGAGTTGATGCCTGACCCGCTGAGTTACTTCAGCACTTTGGGTCTATCTTTGGTATAAACCAGCATCTGCAATTCTTCATTTCTACATAAGAGCTGAGAGTGGAAGCAGCAAGCCTTTTTTTCTCCTCATCCTTGTTCCACCATTGATTAGATCATGGCTGATTTATTTTAAACCATCTTGGCACCACCTTTCTGCATTAACCCAGTATCCCTTGATTCCCTTAATATTAAAACAATCTATCTATCCTTCTCTTTGTCTTGAATATACTCAGTCATTGAGCCTTCAGTCTTGGGAAAACAATTCCCAAGATTCACAACCCTTAGGATGAAGAAATGTTTGATTGCAGCCTCTTCAGTCTCCTGTAGTAATGCCTTTTTGTGTCTTACTTACCCAAATAACAATGAGAAGGTGGAACTTTACCATGGGAAGTGACTGGAGTGAATGGTATAAATGCATTGATGGAGAGGCTGGATAAATATACGAAGGAGAACGGAACAGCAAATTATGCTGATAAATATAGATGTGCGAAAGTGTGAGTGGTGTATACACAGCAGCGTGGACACGTTGTGCCGCATGGCCTGGCTATGTGATCTATAGTCTTTGCTTTTGTCACCGTTTGGCATTATGTAGAAGCTCTCTCTTCAATTTCAAAAGCAACCTTTGCAAGAAACACTGAATAACTGTTTAAAAGCTGCTTACATGTGGACTTTGAAGAAGGAAGCATTTTCCAATAAGTACCTCATGATGCCACCATGTGCCACTTCTCGTTGCCTGAAAGTAAGTTACAGAGGTAGTCAGACTGTCTGTTTAATTATTGTCTAGCTTCTCCGATTAAAAGTGAGGCTATGTATAGTGGTTATTTATTCTGCTTCACATTCCCAGGAATGAAGAAGATCATTTTAAATTACATCATTATAATGCGATACTGTCATTCATAAATATGATTTGCTCGCCTTATATGATCGATGTTTGGTTATGGAACATTTTTTTCTGAGCACGAGTTATGTTTGAACTATTTTGGAAGAAGGACCTTAAAATCAGGGGGCGGAAAACCCGGGGGGGGCCAGAGGGGACACGTCCCCTCTCCCCATGTTTTGAGAGGTGGGCGACAGCTCCGCCAGGTTAACCTGCCTGGGCTTGCGGGAAATATGGCCAGCGCGGAGAAGCAGCGCTGGTATCCCGTCAGTCCAGGCAGGGCTGTATGTTAACCCCGTGAGACAGGCAGTTGAGCTGCATTTATCGCTGGATTGAGCCTCCGAAGCCGTGCGCGCGTGAGTGTGTGCATCCGCGCGCGCCCGCCAAAAAATTGTGTCCCCGTCCCCTCCATGTTTTGATAGTGAGTTCCGTTCTTGCTTAAAATTGGTTTATTTTAATTTCTTTCCACTAGAATTCATTTCTGACTTGCATGAGCACTACATGAAAGTCAGATGTATAAACAAAATGTTGGCTGGAAACATTCAACGGGTCAGGCACCGTCTGAGGACAGAGAAAATGTTTCATGTTGACAACCCATGGTCAGAAAGGACAATTATTCAGCCATCAGATATAGAGTCACAGAGTCATACAGCGTGGACACAGGCCCTTTGGCCCAAGTTGCCCATGCTGACCAACGTGTCCCATTTACACTGACACCACCTGTCTGTGTTTGGCCCATATTCCTCTAAACCTGTCCTATCCATGAACCTGGAAATGGATCAGACCCAACAACCTGTTACTTAGTTGAAAGAAATTGTAGTCGGAGGCTGCAACAAGGTTTTTGAAGGATTTGAAAATAGAAATTAGAATTTTCTGTAATAATAATAATAAATTTTATTTATTGGGCGCCTTTCAGACATCTCAAGGACACCTTACATAGGTTAACAGGAAATATAAACATATAATCAGAATAAAATAAATAATAAAGACATCACAAAAACACAAATTAAAAACAGAATTCAGTCCAAAAACAAAAATCAAAAACACAATGTGAAGACAATAGGTGCAGGAATAGGCCATTCGGCCCTTCGAGCCAGCACCGCCATGCAATGTGAACATGAATCATCCCCAATCAGTACCCCGTTCCTGCCTTCTCCCCATGTCCCCTGACTCCGCTATCTTTAACAGCTTTAAGAGGACTGAAAAGAATAGCAAAGATTGATGCACTTACTGAAAACTTAAAGCCTCTTTTTCATCCTACTAAAAAGCTTAACTATTAATTAAGATTTAATTTGTGTTGTATTTTTGGCTTAGAAATTTAGCAGAATGTCTTGCTAAGCTAACATCGCTATTCTGTGCAGGCCATGGCACAAAATCCTAATGTCTATTTTCAGATCCTTCCAAATCCTTGTCCCAATCTTCAACTAGAATTTCTTTCAACCACGCATGGGGCCAGTTCCTTGGGTCTGATCTGTGTGTGATACTGAGACATTCAAACCAAGAAACTCTCAGACATGTTGTAATATACATTTTAAGCACAAGAAATAGGAGCGGAGGGTAGATTGTATGGTTGATCTGGTGTTTGCTCTTAACTTAAGTATCTTCTTGATCAAGAGTAATCCCTGATTCCTCTATACGCAAATAAATCAGTCTCAGTCTTGAATGTACCGTAACGCAAGAGCCACTGCTCTCTGGTGATTTACAACACTCTAAAATGCCTCCTCATCCCAATCTCAACAGGACCACTTTATATTCTGAGAAAATGCCCCTAACTTCAGATTTCCCCATCCATGGGAAAGATCTTCTCAGCAATTGCTCTACAGAATCTCATCACTAATGACAGCTTACAGGTGTTTATTATACCTCTCTGTAGGAATCTCCTTTTCATGAATTCATCAACATTTGATCTTTTTTAACCTGAATATTAAAATCAAGAAAATCTACTTCAATGTTTCTATATGTTTTGCAAGAGCATAGGAAGTGTGTGATCTTGCCACACCCTTTATTGCAAACATGTTGCTGCTGATCTTTATCCTGTCAGGATATGACATCATTGATCCTACATAAGATCATCATACGGTGAACTTTGTGTTCATATAATTCATTGCAAAAGCCCATTGCCCAATGAGTACAATAATAAACCTATTGCATCATGCAATGTTGTTAAAAATGGATATCAAAATACAAGCTATAAACAAAATGCTGGGTACACTCAGCAGGTCAGGTGGCATACGTGGAAATAGAAACAGTTAACATTTCAATTCCAAAATCCTTCTTCAGAACTGGAAAAGGGAGAAAATAATAGACATGTGAAACTACAGATGCTGGAATCATGAGCAAAACAAAGTGCTGGAGGAACTGAGTGGGTCAGGCAGCATCCGTGGAAGGAATGGACAGTTGACGTTTTGGGTCGGGACCCTTCTGCAGACTGATTTTCTTCAGGGAGAAAATAAGTTGCAGAGTAGGTGGAGCAGGTGGTGTGATTAGTGCAAGACCAAATGGTTTAATATGGCTTTTAGAGGCACATAGTGCTGCTGTGTTGTCAATGGCAGGGCTGTGGAACATGGGGAGAAAAACTCGAGCTCAAATCACAGATCAATCTGATGGGCAGCTCTGATACAGACAAACAGAAAAGGCAAGTCAGCTAAATTAGAGAATTCAAAATAGAGCCCGTTAGGAAGATGAGATGGACGCTGTTCTTCAGTTTGTAGGAAGGAACAGCAGATGGTGGTTTATACTGAAGATAGACACACAATGCTGGAGTAACTCAGCGGGTAAGGCAGCATCTCTAAAGAAAAATAATAGGTGATGTTTAGGCACGGAACCCTTCTTCAGACTTGGGCTTGAAGAGTCTGAAGAAGAGTTCCGACCCGAAACGTCACATTCTTTTTCACCAGAGAAAATTGCCATAGAGGGAGTGCAGAGACGGTTCACCAGACTGATTCCTGGGATGTCAGGACTGTCTTATGAAGAAAGACTGGATAGACTTGGTTTATACTCTAGAATTTAGAAGATTGAGAGGGGATCTTATAGAAACTTACAAAATTCTTAAGGGGTTGGACAGGCTAGATGCAGGAAGATTGTTCCCGATGTTGGGGGAGTCCAGGACAAGGGGTCACAGCTTAAGGATAAAGGGGAAATCCTTTAAAACCGAGATGAGAAGAACTTTTTTCACGCAGAGAGTGGTGAATCTCTGGAACTCTCTGCCACAGAGGGTAGTTGAGGCCACTTCATTGGCTATATTTAAGAGGGAGTTAGATGTGGCCCTTGTGGCTAAGGGGATCAGGGGGTATGGAGAGAAGGCAGGTACGGGATACTGAGTTGGATGATCAGCCATGATCATATTGAATGGCGGTGCAGGCTCGAAGGGCCGAATGGCCTACTCCTGCACCTAATTTCTATGTTTCTATGTTTCTAGAAGCTTCCTGACTAGCTGAGTTACTCCAGCCATTTGTGTCGATCTGCTGTCCGTCAGTCTTGCATGGGGCCACATTCTAATGGTGCAGGAGTCAACAGTGGAATGGAGGATTAAAATGGCAGCATCTGCAGACTGAACTCACTGTTCAGCAAAGCAATTATACAATTTGTTTCCAATGCCCTTCACTTTAATTCGACTTCCCACACTCGCACTGACCTATCTCTCTCTGTACAAATGATTCTGGTAACCCTACAGCATCTGCAGCATGTCGTTTTTGCTTGCTATCCATGATTATAATTTATTGAAAGAAAATAGCAGCAAGTTCTTATCAGAAACTCAAGCACTGTGGGCTTCAACCAGCCAGTGCTCTGGCTGAGAACAGCTTATCAATTCATATTTTTATCATCACCAGCTATCATTCTCGTTTATCAGCTACTGAAAGTCTGCAAACCACACTTCCAGGAAAGTCATTTTTTTAAAGAAGAAAACATGTTACACAAAGATAAGTAAAATTCAGGACCATGGTAAGGGCAAGTTTCACATTCATGGTGTTTATGTAAGAAAGAACTGCAGATGTTGGTTTAAATCAAAGGTAGACACAAAACTCTTGAGTAACTCAGCGGGTGAAGCAGCATCTCTGGAGAGAAGAAATGGGTGACGTTTCGGGTCGAGACCCTTCTTCAGACTGATGTCAGGGGAGGGGGCAGGACAAAGATAGAATGTAGGCGGAGACAGTAAGGCTAGTGGGAGAACTGGGAAGGGGATGGAGAGAGGGGGAAAGCAAGGGCTATCCGAGGTTAGGGAAGTCAATGTTTATACTGCTGGGGTGTAAACTACCCAAGCGAAATATGAGGTGCTGTTCCTCCAATTTGTGCTGGGCCTCACTCTGATAATGGAGGAGGCCCAGGACAGAAAGATTAGATTGGGAATAGGAGGGGGAGTTGAAGTGCTGAGTCACCGGGAGATCGGGTAGGTTAAGATGGACTGAGTGGAGGTGTTCAGTGAAACGATCGCGGGGCCTGCACATGGTCTCGCAGATGTAGAGAAGTTGACACCTGGAACAACGGATACAGTAGATGAGGTTGGAGGAGGTGCAAGTTGCCTCACCTAGAAAGACTGTTTGGGGCCTTGGATGGAGTCGAGGGGGGAGGTAAAGGGACAGGTGTTACATCTCCTGCGGTTGCAGGGGAAAGTACCTGGGTTATTCAATGGGTATCGAAAAAATAGAGTCATAGTCATGGAGTTATACAGTGAGGAAACTGGCCCTTCAGCCCAACATGTCCACACCAGCCAACATGTCCCAGCTACGTTAGTCCTAGTCCTACTTGCCTGCGTTTGGTCCATATCCCTCCAAACCTGTCCTGTCCATGTACCTGTCTAACTATTTATTAAACGTTGGGATAGTCCCAGCCTCAAATACCCCCTCTGGCAGCTTGTTCCGTACACCCACCACCCTTTGTGTTTACATGATAGACAATTAAAAAAAAAAGACAGAGTGTAGGAGTAACTCAGCGGGTCAATCTGAAGAGGGGTCCCGACTCGAAACATCATCTGTCCTCCAGAGATGCTGTCTGACCCGCTGAGTTACTCCTGGACTTTGTGTTTTTTTTAATGAACAAGCATCTGCAGTTCCTCGTGTGTACGATAAAGATACCGATTGTGGATATAAAAGAAAAATGACCGAAACAAACGACATACTTTTCCAGCTTTATTCGCACAATGTAAACGAGTAGAGTGAGTTATGTTTTTGCACAAAACTTGGCTCCAAGTTAGTTGCCTGGGAAAGTCTAAACAGAAGATTGAGCAAATACTTTCCGGAGAAAAAAACTAAAAATTAACCAAGACGTTAGTCATTAAGGACCCCCCCCCCGGGAAAATATCAGGAACTGGCGTGAGTTGGAAGTGTGGAGCGGTGGCGTGGTTGTCTCTCTCACTCACTCACTCACAAACCCTGCCGCCCCCACCCACCCACCAGCGCTGTGGAGGGAGGAAGTGCGCTGCAGCTGAGAAGCAGCTGACCGGGAGAACAGAGAGCTGAGAACTTGTCACATCAGCCCAGGCTGTGCATCAGGAGAGTGGGTGACAGGGCAGCCCAGCCCAGCCCAGCCCAGCGGCAAATCCCAGGCTAACTACTGGACGTCAGACGCTGGCGGCTGTTATAGCTGTGAGCTCGGCGCGTTTGCCTTGTTAGAGCAGGAGCGCAGAGCCGGCACCATGTACACACCAGTGCCTGCCTAACCTCACCGCTTCACGTTACCAATCCGTGCTCTGATTTTTGTTTTATTGAACTGTATGCGCTCATTTTTGTTTACTACGGGCGGACCTCGAAATTAACCTCAAATAGTTGCGAGCACATTACACGTGTCCCAATGACTCTGGACGCTATCCTGGGTGAGGGCAAGGCGGAGGCCGGGAGCTGGTGCTCCTGCTATGGCGTGAAGATGACTCCTTACTTCTCTGAGAACGCGGTCATTTCACAGAATGAAATCAACTTGCTGTAAGTATGAATGGAAAGTCGCTAAAATGTGGGATTCCTGAACAATACTTCCAACAGCACACACTGTGACTCTGCACACTGGTCGTGCTTCGCAATGTCACTTTCAGAGTGCACTTGTGCTTCTGATGCCGTTTATGTACAGCGCTGAACTTTACATTCGACCTCTCATAACATCTGCTGGCTAGATTTTATTCCGAGCTTGCAATTATCATATCGACGGGGTGTCATTTAAATCTAAAATATTAATGCAATCAATGTAACGTGAGAATTGGAAAATGATGCTGCTCAATCCATGCGGTCTGCTTAGCGTTTGTGAAATGTCATGATTGGTTGGAAAGCTGCCTTGATTTGATCAGCCAGGACCAGCTCCTGAGTGTAGGAATAGTGCCAACAACAACATGAGAGACCCCCCCCCCCCCCCCCCCAATCAACTCTAATCTTTTACAGTCAAGCTACTGTGAAATGATCTATTCCCAATGTAAATGTTTATCACCTGAAATTTAAAATAAATGATTTGAATGAAAGAGCTGGTTTGTTTAACACTTTTCACACCCCTGTAATACCCAAATGGCCAGTTAACTACTGTGGAAGTGCTGCCTATTAGCCAAATGGCTATGTATTGGCAACTGGATGGTCCCAAAAGTAATGAAAGGAAAAACCTGAAAGACCAATTTATTTTCTGGTGATTGAGAATTGGGACTTGTAATGACACCCCATTACTGCTTAAACGCTCTCATTATTTCATTCGGGAGATTATTTCATTCTGCCTTGATTTGAACTTTATTTGAAATTCTTTGGCTGTGTTCATTTGCATGAGTTTGGGTAGGAGGTAGTAACTTTACCCTGGAGCCAGGTGGAGGCTTCAGCATTTATAGCTTGTTCCCTTGGGGAACACTTGTGTTCTGCAACTAAAGGAGGAAAAGCTTGGCAGTCATTCCCTGTTCCATGCCAGTGTTTTTCCTTTGCATTAAATCCTTATCTCTCCCTCCCCTCCCCCCTGGGATCCTGCTAAATGCAAATTATACCGGTTTTGAGAGTCTCCTGAGGTGTCGAAAAGCACTTTCTAAACGCAAGTTTCTTTTTGCTTTTGTTTGATATTAGTTATTCATTCATTCATGCACTCTCAGTTGCCCTGATTTACTTAGAAACACCTGACATCTATTTATGTCACCAGCATCTGATGTCCATATTTTGCACAGCTAGCTACTGCCATCAGAGTGCTTTTGGAATGTGTAATTAAGAAGACTGGGAACTGAAAGCATGGTGCAGTTCTTGATGCAAAGTAAAACCTAGTCTTGCCCCCTGTAGACTGTTGTCCCTGGGGGGGTTATATGCTTGGTACTCTAGTTTATCATTCTTCTATTTGCATACACTTATGATTACTACCTATTAATTCAAAAAAGGCTTAGTATCCCTTCAATCTCACTCTTTCCGCTCATACTCTCATGTTACCCATTTTATTTTGTGGTTTTAGAAACATAGAAAAATAGGTGCAGGAGTAGGCCATCGGTCCTTCGAGCCAGCACTGCCATTCAATATGATCAAGTCAAGAGGGTTTATTGTCATCTGTCCCAGATAGGACAATGAAATCCTTGCTTGCTGCAGCACAACAGTATTGTAAGCATAAATACAGAACAGTTCACTGTGTCCATATAGCATAGACCTTATATATATATATATATACACATAAATAAATAAACAGATAAAGTGCAATAGGCTGTTATAGTTTAGAGTTTGTTTGATGGTGAGTTTAATAGCCTGATGGCTGTGGGGAAGCAGCTGTTCATGAACCTGGATGTATCAGATTTCAGGCTCCTGTACCTTCTACCTGATGGCAGCAGAGAGATGAGTGTGTGGCCAGGATGGTGTGTGGGTCCTTGATGATGTTGGCAGTCCTTTTGAGGCAGCGACTGCGATAGATCCCTTTGATGGTGGGGAGGTCAGAGCCGATGATGGACTGGCAGTGGTCACAACTTTCTGCATTCTTTTCCGCTCCTGTATGCTCAAGATGCCGAACCAAGCCACGATGCAACCGGTCAGCATGCTCTCTACTGTGCACCTGTAGAAGTTCAAGAGAGTTTTCCTTGACATTCCGACTCTCCGTAATCTTTTCAGGAAGTAGAGGCACTGATGTGCTTTCTTTATAATTGCATCAGTGTGCAGGGACCAGGAAAGATCTTTGGATATATGCACGCCCAGGAATTTGAAGTACTTGATCCTTTCCACCCTCGTTCCATTGATATAAACATGATTGTGGGTCCCTATCCTACCCCTTCCAAAGTCCACAATCAGTTCCTTGGTTTTGCTGGTGTTGAGAGCCAGGTTGTTGTGCTGGCACCATTGGTCAATCGGTCGATACTCTGACTTGTCACCGTCAGTGATTCATGGCAAATCATCTAAAAATCGGTACTAGTTCCTGCTTTTTCCCCATATACCTTGATTCCTTTAGCCTTAAGAGCTAAATCTAACTCTCTTGAAAACAGCCAGTGAATTGGACTCCACTGCCTTCTGTGGCAGAAAATTCCACAGATTCACAACTATCTGAGTGAAGACAATTTTCCCCATCTCAGTCCTACATTTTGACACAAATTTGTAACCTCTCACAGGTTATGGCTTTATTCCTTCACTTTTAGAGATGCCAAATCCATTTTCTTTTTGACAATATGGAACAGCCCTGCATAATCCAGCCTGGGTGAGGAGATGGTTGACAGGTTGGTCTTCCATATCCGGCAATACGAGAAGTACATGTACAGGGGAGAAAATTGCTGATACAGATAACCTGGTTTACTGGTTTAAATTACCTTTGAAAATGGCTGAGAATCCTTTCATTTACATTGATAGACATCTAGATATAAGAACATTACGCTCCTGAACTTTGATTTAATCTTCAGTTTTGTATTTTCTTTAAAGCAAAAAAATGAAATTGCTCTGTTCTCCCTTCCAGTTTATTATGAGCAGGAAAATCAATTCTCAAACGATAAATATTTGCATATTTTGATTACCACTTAAGAAGAATGAATATTTCTATGATGGTAGATAAAAATGCTGGAGAAATTCAGTGGGTGAGGCAGCATCTATGGAGCGAAGGAATAGGTGATGTTTCGGGTTGAGACCATAGGTCTCGCTGAGTTTCTCCAGCATTTTTATCTACCTTCGATTTTTCCAGCATCTGTAGTTCCTTCGTGAACATTTCTATGATGGTGGTGTTTTGGACTTTTCATGGCATTTGTAGCTAATGTTGGCTGTCAATAACCCATTATTGAAGCAGAAGTATTTGGGGATATATTTTTACATGTCCCATTGAGTTGCGCACACACACAGTGGGGAGATTCAGCATCATTTGTACACTCAACAGTGTCTTTTAGGTGTGTTTAATATTAAATACTATCAAGTGCATGCAGTTTTTCTTCTAAAAAACAAATTGTAGTAATAATAATAATAATAAATTTTATTTATGGGCGCCTTTCAAGAGTCTCAAGGACACCTGTAGTACATCTTTATTGACAGAATAATCAGACCATTAAAATCAATTGTAAAATGATAGTAGTATATTTTAACCATTTGAGCTTCTTTAAAATTAATGGGTGTTCTGACTTGCTGGTTGCATGGAGGCAGATTATATCTGCACCTTGTGCTTTATTTGGTTGAAGTATCTTGCTTGCAGTGTTAAGTTTGTTTTTATAACCGGGGCGTAGGCTGTACTAATCCAGTGTCCCGAATGTATTTACATTTGACAAGCCACTAATATTCGCTCGAACGATTAACAAAGAACCTTCTTTTTGATAGAACTGATGGTGTTCCTATTATGTTCCATAGAGCTTTGCACGTGAAGAGTGATCCATTAGTTGTGGTTGGTGGTGGTGGTTTGGAATAAAATTGGCAGCCAATTTATCCATAAATCATGGTCCCATTAACATTAAATGGAGGAAGGTTGAGATGTTTTTGTGTAGAAAGGAACAGCATATGCAGGTATATACTGAAGATAGACACGGTGTGCTAGAATAACTCAGAACGTCAGGCAGCATCTCTGGATAAAAAAGGATGGGTGGCGTTTCGGGTCGATGCCCTTCTTCAGACTGAAAGTAGAGGGGAGGGAATCGGAAGTAAGAAAAGGCCAGAACAAAGCAGGGCTGGCAACAGATGACCAAGGAAGGGTGGAGCCCAGATATTTTGTGTTGCTTACATGAAGAATATTGGTGTGGTGATGCAAAAATATCCTGCTCTTTTATTTATAGAATATTTTACATTTGCTGAGTAGGTTTTATCTCAAAAGATTTAAATTCCAATTATTGGGTCTGCCTCCATTATTGTACTTGTGTCTATAACGGTGTTTGAATACACCATTGATCTTGCAGATAGAAATGCTTGCTCTTCAGCTAAACTTGACAACCATTGAGTCCTCGAATGTGAAGTAGTTGAATTGATGTCCTTTAGTAAAGCAATGTGTACAGTGTTCCCTAACCAGTCTGAAGAAGGGTCTCGACCCGAAACATCACCCATTCCTACTCTCCAGAGATGCTGCCTGAGTTACTCCGGCTTTTTGTGTCTATCTTTGGTTTAAACCAGCATCTGCAGTTCCTTCCTACACAATGTGTACAGAGGTTTGGTTGGGCCCGGCTGCAGCACGGCTTACTGTTGCCGCACCAGGGGAAGGATGTGAGGATGTGGAGGGGATTTATCAGAGTGTTGCCTAGAGTGGAACAATGCAGTTATGAGATGCCTCTTACTGGCTGCATTCGTTCTACTAGGTGGAGTGGAGGAATCCTGCTGGATAAAAGTGTACAAAATTATGAGAGGTACAGGGAATGTTTTGAGATATTTTTCTCCATACGGAGACTTAAAAAAACAGGATGTAGGTTTAAGATGAGGGGGGGGGGGGGGGGGGAGATTTAATAGGAACCCAAGAGGCAACATTTTTTTACATAAAGGGTGGTGGGTATATGGAAAGAGCTGCCAGATGAGGTATTTGAGGCAGGGACATGGGTAGGAAAGGTTGAGAGAGAGATATAGTCAGGTGGAACTAGTGTAGATGGGGCATCTTGGTCGGCATGGGCCAGATGGGCCAAAGGGCATGTTTCCATGCTGAATGACTCTGAAGGTGAGACCTGAAAGGGGATCTGACGATCTTTATTTTCCAGAGTGTTGCAGTGTGGAACATGCTGCCAACATACGGTGGAACTTTATTTATCCCAGGAGGAGTGCTGGAATTGCCATGGGTGTGGCCATGTGCTGCTGTCAGTTAGTAAAGATGGGTACTGGGAGAAAGAGGCTGCAGAAAAGTTGCCTGAATTGGAGATGATTAGCTGCAAGGAAGAGTTTGGACAAACTTGGACTGTTTGCTTAAACGAAGGGAATGTTTCCTTTATCCCTAACCTGTCTGAAGAAGGGTCTCGACCCAAAACGTCACCGATTCCGTCTTTCCAAAGATGCTGCCTGACTCGCTGAGTTACTCCAGCTTTTTGTGTCTATCTGCAGTAGTCTTTTCCCTGGGTCAGTCAATAGACAATAGGTGCAGGAGTAGGCCATTCGGCCCTTTGAGCCAGCACCGCCATTCAATGTGATCATGGCTGATCATCCACAATCAGTACCCCGTTCCTGCCTTCTCCCCATATCCCCTGACTCCGCTACCTATCTAACCCTCTCTTGAAAGCATCAATAATGGTTATGATACTTGGAATATCACAATAAGCTGTTCACACAATCGTAAGATGTGCCTAGGTACAGTGAAATACAGTAAAAATCTTATTATACACAAACACGATTTTCTTTTACAGCAGTCTTGGGCTAAGGCTGGGTTTCTAAAGCACGGATAATCAATTTACAAGTTGCACTCTTCTAGCGGTCAGTCTGAATGGATATAGAATCTTTGCATTAGACCACTGCTGAAGCCAGGGAATAAACGGTCCTCTTGCATTGCAAATCGATTCTAAAAGCAGGTTTGGCAGTGTGGAGAATGTCAGAATCTCCAGCGATGGTAATGCTAACTCATTGATCTTGCAGTAAGGATGCTGTAGTCGTTGAGCAGCAGAAATGAGTGTATTCTGCTGCTTAAGAAGATGATGACTTCATTGCGAGTATAAAGATGGGGGTGGGGGGGGTGATTGGTGGAACAGATGCTGATGCTGGTTTAAACCAAAGTTAGTCACAAAATACTGGAGTAACTCAGCGGGACAGATAGCATCTCTGGAGAGAAGGAACGGGTGACTAGATCCTTCTTGAGTGGCGTTGGGAGAGCACCAGCAAACTGCTACCATTATGAAGCAACGTTGAAGAAACAAAAGACATCCAGGTCCCTGGAAGGTCATGCGCTGGCACCGGGGGAGATCAGTTTAACTTGACATCATGTTTGGCAGAGACTTTGTTGGCGGGAAGTCCAGTTCCTGTGATGTTCTCTCCCTTGTGACATCAAGCAGAATATGTTTTGCCTGGGTGGGATTTAGGTCAATATTTTCCTTGGGATGGCAAGCAGGATTTCGCAACTGGTTTAATGCTTTTTCAAAGTCATGTTCGGGGTAACAGCAACTTGTGTACCACCTCTGAACATTCATTAGAAGCATTTGAAGCTTTGCAGGAAGTGAGAAGTATTGCAAATAGCCTCCAAATAACACCTAAGGGCATTGAAGATTTTGAGCCACAAAGCACAACAAAACATTTTTCTGAAAACAATTAAATTTGTAGTTGTTATTTTCATAATGATACATGCTCTTACAGTAGCTCACTATTTTGGATAAATATTAATTTCAGCCTTGTGGATATTATAGTAGGGGATCTTGTTAAAGGTATTCCTTGAAATGAAAGTGAGTTGCATGCTTCAGAACATCTAGGCCTTGAACTTTTGCTTTTTAATGTGTAACTAGGAGTTACTGTAAATCAAGTGAGATTGAAGGTTTCTTCAATATGAAGTGTTTTTTACTACAAGGTGTTTTATTGATGTCAGTGCTTGAAGTTGCATTTGGAATTTAAAACATGAATTTTTCTTTTCTAATTTCTAACAGCATTTCTAGATAAAGTGCGTCCTCAAGGGCCTGTCCCACTTATAACCATATAACCATATAACAATTACAGCACGGAAACAGGCCATCTCGGCCCTACAAGTCCATGCCGAACAAATTTTTTCCCCTTAGTCCCACCTGCCTGCATTCGTACCATAACCCTCCATTCCCTTCTCATCCATATGCCTATCCAATTTATTTTTAAATGATACTAATGAACCTGCCTCCACCACTTCCACTGGGAGCTCATTCCACACCGCCACCACTCTCTGTGTAAAGAAGTTCCCCCTCATATTACCCCTAAACTTCTGTCCCTTAATTCTGAAGTCATGTCCTCTTGTTTGAATCTTCCCTATTCTCAAAGGGAAAAGCTTGTCCACATCAACTCTGTCTATCCCTCTCATCATTTTAAAGACCTCTATCAGGTCCCCCCTTAACCTTCTGCGCTCCAGAGAATAAAGACCTAACTTATTGTTATTTTTTTTCGGCGAGCTGCCGGCACCTGTCATAGTTGCAGTAAGTTGCCGAAAATTTTCAACATGTTAAAAATCCAGCGACGACCAGAAAAAGGAACGACTCTTTGGGCGACTACTCACCACCAAACAGCGCAGTCGCGGGGTGACGCCTGTTTGGTGGTGAGTAGTCGCCCAAAGAGACGTTCCTTTTTCTGGTCGCCGCTAGATTTTCAGCATGTTGAAAATTTCCTGCGGCCTGCTTGCGACCACGACAGGTGCCGGCAAGTCCCCGAAACAATCGCGTAAGTGGGACAGGCCCTTTGCAGTCCCTTTTTACTGGGAGTGATGTGGTGCAAGTGAAAGGAAAACTCATTTATCAACGTCACGCGTCTCTAAGATTAGTTTCTATTGGGTTTGTTTTTTGTTCTTGAGTGCAGATTCCTTTATCGTAGGGAAGTCTATTAGTTTGCAGTGCCACTAGATATGAGAGGTGATCCAGGCAAAACGTATTTAATCTTTAAATTAACTGTGCTGTGCTTTGATCCCTTTGTACGGTGAATATTGACGGCATTCCTTCTGCTCTGCTGTACTGTTTATGACAACATATTTTATGCATTGGCTTTTTTCAAGTTGCAATTAATGGCAGGGGTTATACATTTTTATAACAAAGAATCTTGTGGGGAATGCCTATACGATTGAAGTTTAACTTTGATAATGGAAGGATGTATGCATAAACAATTCATTTAAGCCAATTGATGAGTTAGTTGTAAATATCTTCAATGATACAGGAAAGTCAGACGTTTGACATTTGCAACTACTGCCAAATAAGAATAACAGCAGCTTTGAACTAAGCTTCACTTGGATGCTTGCTAGTCTTCCCAAACTTCCCCGGCATGTCGTTTGAAGCCATTACTCAGTTCTGGTCTCCAAATGGAGGCCAGATTGGGCGGACTAATGTCACAAACAAGGTCAATTTCAGCATATCCTTTAGTAAATTGCCGGTGAGATGGAATGTTTTCTTCAGCTCTCTGCTTGTGTGGGATTCATTCCTGTCGTAGACTGTTCTGCATCCATTAAAACTCTACATTATGTGTGTAGCAACTTTCCTGTCATTTTAAAATTGAGAGCAATCCCATTCCATTCACTGTGGATCTTGGCTGGGATTGTGAGTGAAATAGGCTAACTTTTCCGTCAACCCTTTCGGGCATCTATGCATTTTTGAGAATGATATTTGGCAAAGTTGGACCACCTACCCCACAATGAAAAAGTCAAACTCTCTGCCAAAAATTCCCAAATGGCAAGGAACTGCAGGTACTGTAATCCTGAGCCAAACGCCAAAGTGCTGGAGTAACTCAGGCGGCATCTTTGCAGGACATTAATAGTCCATGTTTTGGGTTGGGATGGGTTCCGAAGGGTCCTGACCTGAAACGTCACCTATCCATATTCTCCAGAGATGCTGCCTGACCCGCTGAGTTACTCCAGCACTCTGTGAAACATCACCTATCCATGTTCTCCACAGATGCTGCCTGACCCGCTGAGTTATGGTGCAGCAGCATCTATGGAGCTAAGGAAATAGGCAACTTTTCGGGCCGAAATCCTTCTGGAAATAAGCAACGTTTCGGGCCGAAACCCTTATGGGTTTCGGCCCGAAACGTTGCCTATTTCCTTAGCTCCATAGATGCTGCCTGACCCGCTGAGTTACTCCAGCACTCTGTGAAACGTCACCTATCCATTTTCTCCACAGATGCTGCCTGATCCGCTGAGTTACTCCAGCACTCTGTGTTTTACCAAGAGTTAACGCTATGGACTAAAATTTGACACGGTCGCACATACATCGAAAAATAATTAGAATGCAGGGAGTAGGTGCTAGTTTGAATTTTCTATAGTTGCCATAGACTGATGTGAAGGGGATTGCGGACATCAATATTCTATGGAGAAGTGCAAGTTGTGTACTATATTTTGGAGCAAACATACGCCTGCTGAACCATCGTTATTCTAGTCAGTGTTCTTATCGGCTTCCTAGAAAAGTCATGTTTGAAAGGGTTCAATGATTGTATCAGAAATGTGTCAAGAGTTTATTTCATTATTACTATTCCTAGGACAAATTGTCTTTGAGACACAAAACTGTTCACCACTGCGATGGAAATCCAGTTTGAACACTAGAACTAAATATAGTCGGCCTGCTCTTGATGGGCACAGAATATACCAATGGACGGACTGAAGTGCAAGTCGACCTGCTTGCATGTAAATTGCCAACACAGTTTGAACTAGTTAAATGGGACATGATAAATAGGAGACTGCTTTTTATAGACTGTTCCCATGTACAAGTTACTAAAATAACAAGGAGTGAAACAGTTTACTTCAGTGTGTCTGGAACATTTGTGCCCAGAGCAATGTCCTAGTTGTCTGGCCTCTGCAACATTAGCTCCAACATTCTTGTATTTCTTGGTGATGAAAATCCAGGAATAGGAATCTTGTGATTTTCAGCAGCTGGCATAATTGTGTTCATTCATCATTTACCTGATGTATCATTTGACAAAGCAAACCTCAAATTTGACACAAAACGCTGGAGTAACTCAGCTGGGCGGGCAACATCTCTGGAGAGAAGGAATGGGCGACGTTTCGGGTCAAGACCCTTCTTCAGACTGATGTCAGGGACAAAGATAGAAAGTAGTCGGAGACAGTAAGACTGGTGGGAGAACTGGGAAGGGGGAGGGGATGGAGAGAGGGAAAGCAAGGCCTATTTGAAGTTAGACAAGTCAATGTTCATACTGTTGGGGTGTAAGCTACCCAAGCAAAATATGAGGTGCTGTTCCTCCAATTTGCGCTGGGCCTCACTCTGACAAAGGAGGAGGCCCAGGACAAACTGGACTTGCTCTTTAACCCATTACTGTGAAATTTTCCAGTTTGAGAAAAATGATTCAAATCTATACTCCAATATCTTGCACTTTACTCAAGTCCAAGTGTCGTACAGCTAACTGTTCAATCCCAGGAGTCTATTGTCACGTGCTGCTGTGTTCTTGTAATGAAGTTTGAATGTTTCACTACATAGTGCAACCTGCCTGTTTTTTTGACCTCCTTTATTTTTATATTTATTTTTCCTCCTTTTCCATATTCATGGGAAGTGTGGCCAAGTGTAGCATCCCTGTGATTACTGAAATTATCTTTTGAATACATTTGAATTATATTAGACTTTCGAGATAGAGAACCTTCGGCCCACCGAGTCCACGCCAACCAGCAATCTTACCCTACACACTCGGCACAATTTAGCATGTGGAGTGTTGAAGGAAACCCGACCACCTGGTGAAACCCATGTGGTCACAGGGAGAAGGTACAAAGTACACACAGGTGCTACACCCTCAGTTAGGATTTGAACCCAGGTCTCTGGCACTATAAGGCAGCACCTCTACTGCTACAGCAGTTCTCACCTCGCCCACAGCTAACAATGGCCTGGTTCCTTTATCATGGTTACTTTTTTGCATATCTTTCATTCATTTCTTCTAAATCTCTCTTGCATCACCGTCTATGTCTCTCGTTTCCCTTCCCCCTGGCCCTCAGTCTAAAGAAGGGTCTCGACCCGAAACGTCATCTATTTTCTCCAGAGATGCTGTCTGACCTGCTGAGTTACTCCAGCTTTTTGTGTCTACGGTTTAAACCAGTATCTGCAGTTCCTTCCTACTCATTCATCGTTGGTTGTGAGGGCTCTGTGGTGACTAATGAGGCCAAAGTGACAACTGCAGCCCCTACCTACTGCAGGAGGGGCAAGAGGTGCCAGTGTGGCTGGGAGAGAGGGGAGTGATGGTACACAAGGTTTCTGTACTCCCTGTGCATGCCCTCCAGACACCTGGTACACTTGCATCTGCAAGTGTAATCACCAGATAACTCTGACACACAAATTTAACAAACGTCTGCTTAGAAACGGGTGAGTAGAATGAATACGGATGTGTTTCAATGAGATTAAAGAGGCTGCTCTCATTTAATCATGTAGCACAATAAAGCTGAAAGCATCATTGTGAAATTGTTAATAATGGCTGCCTTTAACAAGCTCTTGTACAATGGCGGTTAGATTATTTAAAATAAATGAAAGTGAAGATTAAATAGGTACACTTAACAATGCAATGAATTAGCGTCAGAGTGATACAGTGTGGGGAAAGGCCCTTTGGCCCAACTTGCTACACCGGCCAACATGTCCATGCTACACTAGTCCCACCTGCCCGCATTTGGTCCATATCCCTCCAAACCTGTCCTATCCAAGTCAAGTCAAGTCAAGTTCATTTGTCACATACACATACGAGATGTGCAGTGAAATGAAAGTGGCAATGCTCGCGGACTTTTGTGCAAAAGACAAACAACAAAACAACCAAACAAATTATAAACACAATCATAACACACATATTCTTTTACACAATAAATAATAGAAGGAAAAACGTTCTGTAGAGTTAGTCCCTGGTGAGATAGGCGTTTACAGTCCATGTACCTGTCTAACCAGTTCTTAAACGTTGAGATAATCCCAGCCTCAACTACCTCATCTGGCAGCTCGTTCCATACACCCACCACCCTTTGTGTGGAAAACATTGTTCCCATTTCACCTTAAACCTATGTCCTCTGGTCCCTCATTCACCTACTTCAGTTTAGTTTAGAGATGCAGTGCAGAGACAGACCCTTTGGCCCATCAGGTCCCTGCAAATTAACACTAACCCTACACACACTAGGGACAATATTGTTTTTTATTTGCACCAAGCCAATTAACCTACAAGCCTGCACGTCTTAAGAGTGTGGGAGGAAACCGAACATCTCGGCGAAAACCCACTCGGGTCACGAGGAGAACGTACAAACTCCTTACAGACAGCACCCTTAGTTGGGATTGAACCCGGGTCTCTAGCGCTGTAAGGCAGCAACTCTACCGCTGCGCCGACGTACTACCCTACTCTGGCCAAGAGACTCTGTGTCTACCCAATCTATTCCTCTCGTGATTTTATACACAAATAATTACAATTAAACTAATTCATTTAATTTAGTTTAGAGATACAGCATGGAAGTGGGTCCTTCGGCCTATCGAGTTCACGGCGACCTTCGGGCACCTGCTCGCACTCTAGTTCTATGTTATCCCACTTTCTCATTCATTCCCACACACGAGGGGCAATTTACAGAGGGCCGATTAACTGCACATCTTTGGGATGTGGGAGGAAACCAGGGCACCCGGAGGAAACCTATGCAGTCACAAGTGAGAACATGCAAACTCCACAAGCCAACACCCAAGGTCAGGATTGAACCCGCTGCAAAGCCTCATTGGTGCTTTGAGATAGACCAAAAGAGTCTTATTTAGAGTCATAGGTAGACAAAAATGCTGGAGAAACTCAGCGGGCGAGGCAGCATCTACGATGCTGCCTCGCCCGCTGAGTTTCTCCAGCATTTTTGTCTATCTTCTCGTCTCAAGATGGTGGTTTTTTGGTCTGGACCCGAAACGTCACCTATTCCTTCGCTCCATAGATGCTGCCTCACCCGCTGAGTTTCTCCAGCATTTTTGTCAAACTGATTTTTCCAGCATCTGCAGTTTCTTCTTAAACATTTGATTTAGAGTCACAGTCACGCTCATCACTTTACCTAATCTGCAAACATAATTTTCTTAAGGTAAACTGTATGTACAACAAAATGAATGGGAGAGGGAGAGGGAGAGAGAGAGAGGGGGGAGAGAGAGGGGGGGGCGAGAGAGAGAGAGAGAATATGTATGAACAATTCAGAAATGGTGCGGTTTTGGAAGTGCTGTTTCTTGCTTGGTTCACTGTAACAATCACATGCTGTTCAATAAGTCAAATGGAAAGAGCAGCAGCATTTCTTCCAGAGGCAAAACCACCAATCATTACAACCCAAGGGCATCTTGACAAGGTTCAGCACAGTCTGGATTGAAAGCTGTGCTTTTTAAGTTGAATTTATGAACTTCCCTTACAGTTTATTTTCATTCATGTGGCTTTTCTTTCTAGGCAGTAAACAATATTTTGACAACCCAAAATGCTCTCATGGCAGACATAGTTCTTGTGATTGTTGTACATATGCTTTGTGTACATTATATTTAAATTCCTGTATATTTGTTAAACATTTGAACTGAAAAATTGCTATTCAGACAGTCTTAGGAAACAGCATTAAAATGAACTGATAGCCCAATATTTATAATTGATAAATATTCCACGGAATTCAACTGCTGGCTTCCTGGTTGCGAGCTTTTTATTCCAGATTGATAAATTTAGCTGAATTTAAATTTCCTGTTGTTGTTCTGGTGGAATTGCAAGCAGTCTGTGAACCAGCAGGATGTGTATCTGAATCATGATTGTAGCATCATAACCAGTACAATAGCAGACATCCTGTGGCTAAGTGGCCACTTGCTTGCTGTATGAAATGGGCAATAGTTCACCAGTGCCTTCCTTCTTGCACAAGCAAGTCTATGCTCTCCACTGTGGCCTGTTGGATTCCAAAGTAAATCAATATATTTGACCTTGCACTGCCTGGTAACTAACTAATTTGTCGATACATTGAGGGAATGCCTTGACCACATGTATGGCTGCTGGCCAGCACGGTGGTGCCTAGAGCTGCTGCCTTACGGCGCCAGATACCCGGGTTTGATTCTGACTACAGATGCTCTCTGTACGGACTTTGTACGTTCTCCCCATGACGTACAGGTTTGTAGGCTGATTAATTGTAAATTTTCCCTTGTATGTAGGATAGTGTCACTGGATAGGGTGATCGCTGATCGGCATGGGCCGAAGGGCCTGTTTCTGCACTGCATCTCTAAACTAATCAAAGTTCAAAGTGGTGGTCTCCACCTCAAGATGGATTGGTAGTAAACTTTCACCTTTGAGGCTGTGTCCTGTGAATAGTTGCAATTGAATGACTTCCATATTAGTAATCAAGTCTTAGATATTACCATATAGTTGTTTTCTCTCCGTCTCCATATTCATCAAATGGTTCAGGCAAGTGTCCAGAATCAAATTCTTTCTTAATTTGTTCTGACAAGATAAATAATTCATTTCCCAGACAATTCCATTGGAAGAAAGCAAACTAAATAAGGAGTAAGCCATTTAGAACGGAGACAAGGAAACACTTTTTCTCACAGAGAATGGTGAGTCTGTGGAATTCTCTGCCTCAGAGGGAGGTGGAGGCAGGTTCTCGGGATGCTTTCAAGAGAGAGCCAGATAGGGCTCTTAAAAATAGCGGAGTCAGGGGGTATGGGGAGAAGGCAGGAACGGGGTACTGATTGGGGATGATCAGCCATGATCACATTGAATGGTGGTGCTGGCTCGAAGGGCTTAATGGCCTACTCCTGCACCTATTGTCCATTGTCTATTGTAACTGCTAGCATTTATTTCAAGAGGGCTTGTATACAAAAACAGGGAAGTAATGTTGAGGTTCTATAAGGCCACATTTGGAATAATGTCTGAAGAAGGGTTTCGACCCGAAACATTACCTATTTCCTTCGCTCCATAGATGCTGTCTCACCCGCTGAGTTTCTCCAGCATTTTTGTCTATCTTCCACATTCGGAATATTGTGAGCAATTTTGGACCCCATACCTGTTGAAGGATGTGCTGTTTCTGGAGAGGGTCCAGAGGAGGTTTACAAGAATGATCCCAGGAATGAGTAGGCACTGGGCCTGTACTTGCTAGTTTAGAAGAATGAGGAGGGACCTCATTGAAACATACAGAATAGTGAAAGGCCCGGATAGAGTGGATGTGGAGATGATGTTTCCATTAATGGGAGAGTCTAGAAGTAGAGGTCATAGCCTCAGTATTAAAGGACGTTCTTCTAGGAAGGAGATGATGAGAAATTCCTATGGTCAGAAGGTGGTGAATCTGTGGAATCCTTTGCTACAGAAGGCTGTGGAGGCCAAGTCAGTGGATATATTTAAAGCAGAGAAGGATAGATTCTTGATTAGTACTGGTGTCTAATGGGGCAAATGGGGTTAGGAGGGAGAGATAGATCAGCCATGATTGAATGGCATAGTAGTCTTGATGGGCCAAATGGCCTAATTCTACTCCTATTCCTTATGACCATACGACTTTGCACTATGAAAATAGACAATTCTGCTTCAGAGAATTTGATCATTTTAGTGCTATGAGGCATTAAGTAGAAGAAATTAATGTTTGTATTTATTACAGTATTCTTTGTCATTCTTCCTTCAAGGTTTTGTTTGTTGTGCAGTGTCCTCTCAGCACACTTATCTTCAGTGGTTAAACGTGTGAAATGGGGTGTGGTAGGCAGCTTACTGATTAACATGCAAGTGTGACCAAAACACTGTGGTAAAGTCTGCATGTAGCTGCTGCTGTTGTTACATGGGTTTTTTTTTAATGTATTTTCTGAGGAGTTGAAGATGTCTCGGTGTGTGAATTCTGGTAAAATGGAGCGGCCATTACACACCAAAAACCACCATCTTGAGAGTAGAAGGTAGACAAAAATGCTGGAGAAACAGCGGGTGAGGCATCATCATAGATCTTCCTCACCCGCTGAGTTTCTCCAGCATTTTTGTTGACCTTCGATTTTTCCAGCATCTGCGGTTCTTTCTTAAACATCTTGAGACGAGAGGTGAGGAAGCCCGGTATGACTGCAGCCCAAACTGTTGTGCATGGACACGTACACATACAGACACACTTGCTTGTATACTCTCGTAGTGGAATCACCTGGGAACAGGCATAATCTTGTCTGTATCCTCCTCACCAATCCTCTCACCTTGGAGTCCCCACCTGCACCATATCGACGAGTGCTGTTCATTCCAGTTGTCAGAAAATGGTTAGGAAGAAACTGCAGGTGCTGGTTACACTAAAGATAGACACAAAATGCTGGAGTAACTCAACATCCCTGTTAGAGACTCAGCATCTCTGGATAGCAGGAATAGACAGTCTGTTCATGAATAGTGATGCCTGTTCCTCTGAATTAGACAATGGACAATAGATGCAGGAGTAGGCCATTCGGCCCTTCGAGCCAGCACCGCCATTCAATGTGATCATGGCTGATCATCCCCAATCAGTGCCCCGTTCCTGCCTTCTCCCCATATCCCCTGACTCTGCTATCTTTAAGAGGCTGATCTAGCTCTCTCTTGAAAGCATCCAGAGAACCCGCCTCCACTGCCCTTTGAGGCAGAGAATTCCACAGACTCACCACTCTCTGTGAGAAAAAGTGTTTCCTCGTCTCCGTTCTAAATTACCCAGCATTTTGTGTCTATCTTCGGTTAGGAAATGTCTGATGTTTAAGTATGGTAGAAGTTCTCCATTAACCATCTTCCCATCTATTAGGCTTGTTATGGTCAGCACAATTTTTAATGATCAGAATCTAGTGGATACCAGGTTGTTTAATATGGTGTTTGCAGTGTACTATCTTTACAGAACTGTTGTGCTGCTGTAATTCAGAAATCCACTGTTCTGCTTCAATACATACAACAATAAAACACTCTTTTTTTTAAATTATTGTCTGTAACTGTGGAACTGTGCTGCTGCCTGTCTTGGCCAGGACTCTCTTGTAAAAGAGATGTTTAATCTCAATGAGACTTCTCCTGGTTAAATAAAGGTTAAATAAATAAATAAATACATCGACTCTTGACAATGTAAGTTGTGTTTAAAACGGCAAACAGAATAGCAAACTCCCTTTTGGTGAAGGGGAATTTAATTTTAAATCTGTACTCAATCAGTTTGGTTTTGGGTGGGAGGGTGTATTCCTTTACTGAGAGTGAGAGAGCCTTCTAAAAGAATGTGACTACAATTTATTACGGTGCATTTTATGTAGGAGGAAAGGAATAAAAAGTGTCCAGTACAGATCACATTCCTTTTATTTTAAACCTACTCTAGGTCAGCCAGTAGCAGTAAGAAAAAGATTGACCAATTTTTTTTCTTTGATCTTGACTGCTATTAATAATTTGACACAAGGAGCCAGTGTCATTACTCTTGGGCACCACTGTAAGAACTGTTGCCATTGTTTGCTGCAATGTATTTTGGAGAGCACAAATATGTTTTGAAATAGTACATGTGGAAGATCTCTGTAGTTTCCAATGTTGGAAAGAACTGAAACCTGGGGTCAGATCAAAGCTTGCAACTAACTGTGCTTTGTAGTCAGTTACATTTTGTAGTGGTTTATATTTTGGAATTGACATCGCAACTTGATTAATGCGGGTGTCGGAGGTTACGGGGAGAAGGCAGGAGAATGGGGGTTAGGAGGGAGAGATATATCATGGATGATTGAATGGCGGCGTAGACTTGATGGGCCGAATGGCCTAAATCTGCTCATTCCTTGACCATATAACTTTCATTTGTCAAAGATTTCAAATGCTGCTTGTATTGTGATGCTATAGTGTAGCACAGTGGTGCAGCTGGTAGAGTTGCTGCTGCCTCACAATGCTGGAGATGTGGGTTTGATCCTGATCTTGGGTGCTGTCTGTAAAGGGACTGTCCCACTTACGCGACATGTTGCGGGGTGAAGCCTGTCTGGTGGTGAGTAGTCGGCCAAAGAGTCGTACCTTTTTTCTGGTTGCCGCTGGATTTTCAACATGTGGAACATTTTCGGCAACCTGCTGTGACTATGAACTGTCATAGTCACAGTAAGTCACCGAAAGGTGCCAGTAAGTAAGGTGCCAGTAAGTCGCCGAAAAAATTGCGTAAGTGGGGCAAGCCCTTAAGGAGTTGTACAGATTCCCATAGGTTTCCTACAGATTCTCCGGTTTCTTTCCACATCCCAAAGACGTGCGGGTTTGTAGGTTAAATTGCCTCTGTAAATTTCCTCTAATGTGTCGGGAGTGGATGAGAAAGTGGGATAATTAGTGTGAACGGGTGATCGCTGGTTGGCGTGGACTCTGGGCCGAAGCGCCTGTTTCAATGCCGTAACTAAACTAGACTCAAAGTTCATGGCTTGTGAAACCATTCGTAGAACATTGAGCATCGAACAGTACAATACAGGAACACGCAATCTCCATGCCGCACATGATGCCAAGTTAAACAAGCTCCTCTACCTGCACATGGTCCATAACCCTCCACCAATAACCCATTCAGCAATCAAACTTTTTTACAAAGGAACTATTGCAGTTCTATGTATTTGTTTGGGAAATGGCATGGCATTTCTCTTGCCTACTGTCGTTGTGATTGAGAAAGGTTTTATTTCTGGAATAGTCTGCAATGTTTTTCTCTTTTTCAATCTTGCTGAGAAGGCTTGAGTTGCAAGGGCAGCTGTATCGACATTATCAGCATTGTTCTGATGTTCTTTTTGCTTAAACTCTAGTAAACGACTTGCAACGGATATGGTTTATAAAACACTTTAGTATGGTACTACATAGAAGCAGACCCTCGGCTCAGTTCGTCCATACTGACCAATATAGCTCAATTAAGCTAGTTCTGTATTTGGTCCACAACCCTCAAAAACTGAGACAAAGTGCTGGAATAACTCGGCGCGTGGTCAGGCAGCATCTCTGGAGGACATGGATAAGTGATGTTTTGGGTCGGGACCCCTCTACAGTTTTCCTTTCCATGTACCTGTTGGTATGTCCTCTGGCAGCTCATTCCATACACACACACCACTCTTTGTGGAAAAAGTTGCCCCTCAAGTCTCTCTCTTCTCACTTTGAAAAAACAATGTGATATCATCGTTGCAAGAATTAAACTGTCACCACCTGGCAACTTTGGCTTAACTTCTACATTTCAAATAGTCTTTGACGATAAGCTCTGCCGTGTACAGTTTTGTATTGTCCTGACAATGGTTGTCATCGCTCCTACATTATCAGCTCAATAAATGTTAATTTGCAAGAAGTGAGCCTGCAGCTGAGTACGGGCACCTTGTGTTTATCACGGGGGTCATATTCCTGAAAAGCAGCACGTAATCCAAAAATGCTTAAATTAACTATATACATTTAAACGGGCAGAAATTTGAGCACGTTATTCCAAAAATATAGTATATATAAAACTTTATTATAAAAGTAGGTTGGTATTAAATAAACAAGCACATTATTTCATAAAAATGTAAAATCAAATATGCATTAAATGCGAGATACCTGTAATTATTTAAGAAGGAACTGCAGTTGCTGGAAAATCGAAGGTACGCAAAAAAGCTGGAGAAACTCAGCGGGTGCAGCAGCATCTATGGAGCAAAGGAAATAGGCAATGTTTAAGGAAATGGGTAACGTTTCGGGCCGAAACCCATGGGGTTTCGGCCCGAAACGTTGCCTATTTCCTTCGCTCCATAGATGCTGCTGCACCCGCTGAGTTTCTCCGGCTTTTTTGTGTACCTGTAATTATTTACTTGTTAATTCATTGTTTAGTTAAGAGATGCAACGTGGAAACACACAGTATGCTCACCGAATCCACGTTGACCAGCGATCCCCGTACACTAACACTATCCTACGCACACTTGGGGAAATTTACAGTTTACATTAACCTACAAACCCGTGCGTCTTTGGAGTGTGGGAGGGAACCGGAGCACCCGGAGAAAACCCACGCAGTCGCAGGTAGAGCGTACAAACACCGTACAGACAGCACCCATAGTCAGGATCGAACTCTGGTCTCTGGCGTTGTAAGGCAGCAACTCTACCGCTGCGCCACCGTTTCGCCGCTGTTTCCAATCACCGTTTATAACGTTGTCTTCCCGTGCAATGTTTGATGATATTCCTGAATGTAGTTTCTTGAGACAACACTACAAAATAAGTTATTGTTAGAACGGTCAAAAAAAAAAGTTGTAGTAGGCTGAATTTGTTCTGGTGTTAATAATTTGACCCCAATTATCTTTTTCTCTACAGTATAAGCGAGAGCTTCTTGACTGTAAAAGGTGCGGCGTTATTCCTGCCTCGAGGAAATGGCTCGACTGCATCTCGCATCAATCATCGGCGCAATAAACATGCGGGTGAGGACATTGGTTACTCTTGCCTCTTGGGTGGAATTGCAGCGACGCGGAATTAAAAAATAAATGCAGATGCACAATTTGTGCTGCCTCGTGTAAAGCCTGACAAACATTGGCGTCATGGGGTCCATGCCGGCTTTGTGAGTGATCTCATTGACCACATTCCCCTATTGCCCTGCAACTCGACAACTTACACTCTCACATGCCCATTGATTTCTCCTCTAATTCCTTTATCTTTTAGATTGCTTTATCTTTGGTTTGGGAAAAGCTCCATTCAAGAAAGCAAGACAGTGCAGAGAATTATAGAGGTAGCCCAGACCATCACAAACCTAACTCCCTTCCATTCACTCCATTTATTCCCCACACTGCCTCAGCAAGGTCACTATCAAGGAGAGTCTCACCCCGGTCACTCCTCTCCCATCAGGCTAGAGGTACAGAAAGTGTGAAAACACACATCTCCAGTTTCAGGAACTATTTCTTCCCAGCCACTGAACCCTCATCTCACCAACTAGAGAGTGGTCAACCTCATTGAAGACCCTCAGACTATCTTTAATTCGACTTTACTGGACGTTATCTTGCGCTAAACATTATTCCCTTTATCCTGTATCCGTCCACTGTGAACGGTGCGATTGTCTTTCCGTTTACTGTGCCTTACACGTGACAATAAACTAAACTGAACTAAAGAAAAATCCGTCAAGCAGCTACTTACAGCAGCCAATTAACCTCAAAGCACATTTTTGGAACACGGGGGCAAAGGAAAGCATCTGGAGGAATGCTTCCATTACCCGACGTGGTAATGTCAAGTGTACGCAAACTCTGCATACGCACGGAAGTAGAGATCAGAATCGGACTTTGGTCTCTGGAGCTGAGAGGCAGCAGCACAAACCTCTATGTCATGTTACTGCAAAGGAACCTCGGTCATTATGTCCTGTTACACTGTGCTGTACAATTGCACTTGCTTTCATAGAAGATTTGCATTCCTCAATTTAGTAGAAATTCTGCGTGGCCCAACTTGCCAGCGCTGATCAATCCATGCCCCTTCTACACCAGACCCACCAGCCTGAGTTTGGCCCATATCCCTCTACACCTATCTATTCCTGTGCCTGCTAAGGGTTTCTTAAACATTGTGATAATATCTGTCTCAACAAGCTCCTCCGACAGCTCGTTCCATATACCCACTACCCTTTGTGTAAAAAAAAAAAGTTGCCCCTCTTGTTTCTATTAAATAAATGCCTCTTTCCTTAAACGTATGTCCTCTGGTTCTCTATTCCCCTATTCTGGGCAAAATACTGTGTGCATTCACCATATCTATTTTCTTCATGGTTTTATACACCTCACTAAGATCACCCCTCATCCTCCTGTACTCCAAGGAATAAAGTCCTAGCCTGCTCAACCTCTCCCTGTAGCTCAGGTCCTCGAGTCCCGACAACATCCTTGTAAATCTTCTCTGCACCCTTTCCAGCTTCACTATATCTTTCCTGTAACAGTATGACCAAATCTGAACATAAAATTCTAAATGTGGCCTCACCAATGTGAGGTAACACAAGGCCAGGATCTAATAAATATAATGTAATTAATTAGGATTTATGAACTTCTTCATCATGTTGAGACGACTGTTTGTAAACTTGTTTGAGTTGATTGCAAGCAAAGCTATGTTTCCCCAGTTTGAAAAAGGGAAGTGAATATATACTTCTGCTTATGTGGGCAAGAACAGCGTGAGAATTTTGACTTCAGTATAAATACTGTACGTATTTGCTAATGATTTTGCAAAATATTTAATCAGATTTGGTCATCTTTCATATTTTATCAGAAGTGGTCACATCACATCTATTGCAACATATAGATTGGCCCAAGTTTTTTCCTTTGAAAGGGTTTTGGTAATTTGATGTTAACTTCTGTTCATGTCAAAGCTGAATGCTGCAGAACTAAGTCTTGAAACTTCACTTCAAAATATGGTGACGCAAGAGACTGCAGATGCTGGAATCCTGAGCAATAAACAATATGCTAGAGAAACTCAGTGGTTCAGCCAGCACCTGTGAAGGGAATGGACAGACCCGATGGTTCTTTGATGTATATCATTGAATGTCACAACTTGCCCAATCTTTACATCATATTTTATTAGCGGTATTTTAAAACTTTAGAGATACAGCGCGGAAACGAGCCCTTCGGCCCACAAAGTCCATGCGAATCAGTCATCCCCGTGCACTAGCACTAACCTGCACACTGGGGACAATTAACCTCCAAACCTGCAAGTCTGTGGAGTGTGGGAAGGAACCGGAGCCCCCTGAGAAAACCCACGTGGTCACGGGGAGATCGTACAAACTCCGTACAGACGCCCGTAGTCAGAATGGAATCCCGGGTCTAGGGCGCTGTGAGGCAGCAACTACCACCGTGCCGCCGTAAAGTCTACCATTGTTTTGACAGATTTGTGATTTCTCCATATTATTTACTTTGTTTTTCTTGCTGTTTTAGACTTCACGTGGCAGTGTAGAATTCAGGCAGTTTATGTCATGTCCATAATCACCTCTTCTTGCGTATAGCGTGCACAGCCTAGAGTTGTAGGACAACTTGTTCTATTCAAACAGGGCGGGTTGCAATCTCCCACCCCATAATCACTAGTTTAATACCATTTGTATCTCTGTGTTATTTCTTTGCATTGGTGAGAATGGGGTACAGAAGAATATTTCCCTTTATTTCAATGCTTTAAACAGCTTCAACATTTCTGGGCCAAACTGTTTTCTTTCACCAAGTGCTTATGTATCCAAGAACAATGGGACAGTGCAGCAGTAATTTGGATCCATCCTGATTCAGCTGAAGACTTCTAGTTCCTTCAGTTCATTTTTTAACGCATTTTAAATGTTACCATTTTAATAACTTTTTTACAAAATCCTTTTAACTATAAACTGCTGAAGCAGTAGATAATTTCACAACTTTGTCAGAATGGATCTGATGAAGCATACAATAAAATGTGACCTGGTTGCATAAATTATTTTTAAATCAGTTATTTAAGGCTTTGTTGTTGCCATTTCACAAATCCCACTTAGAATCTAGTCTGGTTTTGTCGTGATTTATTTTTCCTTGCTATTTTGTGTTGGCTGAGGTATTGCAAGTACTGACAGTTATGCTGCTCTGCACCTCTGAGGATAATCATTTGTTAGTTTTCTGATCTATGCTGACATTTCATCATCGATATGTAACCTTTTCTTCCGTGTTAATTGTGAAATCTAGATACACCCAACGTTGCAGCAGAGCTCTAGCTACCCAGCGCTGTTCCTTTCTAAACCACCAATACTTGTTGGGGGAATGAGTGTGGCCATTCTGTCAGGCTCCTAACGATTTCTAATGCTGTCAGTCCCATTCCCACGTAACTTATTTTCTCTCGTATGCTCACCAACTCTCCTTGAGTTTTGTTCTGGTGCTTGGTTTCATTAAGGTGGCCATTTAATCTCCCAGCACATGTTTTGGATGTGGGAGGAAACGGGAACAGGCGGTGTAAACACCTGCAGTCAAGGAGAAATTGGGCAAGGGCGGCACGGTGGCGCAGCGGTAGAGTTGCTGCCTTGCAGCGCCAGAGACCTGGGTTCGACCCCGACTATGGGTGCTGTTTGTACGGAGTTTGTACGTTCTCCCCGTGACCGCGTGGGTTTTCTCCGAGATCTTTGGTTTCCTCCCGCTCTCCAAAGACATTCAGGTATGTAGGTTAATTGGCTTGATGTATGTGTAAATTGTCCCTAGTGTGTGTAAGATTGTGTTAATGTGCAGGGATCGCTGGTCGGCGCAGACTCGTTGGGCCGATGGGCCTGTTTCCGTGCTGTATCTCTAAATCAAACTAGACTACACAGGCAGCAGCGGAGATCAGGATGGATCCAGATTACAGGAGCACTGCTATACCACTCCTCTCCCCTCGTGTGTCTATGGATTTGGAGGAGCTTTGACCGACCGATTAGTCTCTCATTATTTTATTTTAAGATTCATCAGCAGATGCATTTTTTAGGCCTCTTTTAATTGTCTTTAATGTGACCTAAATTTAAAAAAAAAGTTTTCTTTGGACTATTTAGTTTGGAGACATTGTTTTATTTACAGGACATTAGTTTAGATTGAAATATTTTATATGTAGTAATTTAATCTAAAAGATTAAAAAAACACACTAACCTTGCGGCATCCAAGTTTTTATAAATATCTGTTGGCAACGATGATATACATGGTATTTACATTCACAGCTTCCACTGCAAGTAAATGTCGAGAGACATATCTGCTATAAATTTGGCTATTTTGCAATTTTATGATTTTTTAAAATGTTGTAAATGAGGTTTGATTTATGTCAGTGCAGAGTGAATTCTCCTTTCATGTCCTCTATATTGTTCCACATGATGATAAGTGTTCATGGCCAGTGGAGCAAGTGTACCATATTACCAGTGAAATGTCGCCCATCTTCATATGGGGAACTGTGCACCATGGAGCAAGTGCCAACGTGTTCCAGTGGCCAGATAGAAAACAACACCGCTATTTACAAAATTCAGTACTCAGTGATACTTCTCTAATTCAACTTTTTTCTTAAAATAAACTTAGGTGATCTCCAACAGCACCTGCAGGCAATGTTCACACTTCTTAGACCTGAAGACAACATTCGACTGGTGAGTTATCCTTGTGTTGCAGACTCTTTTGTTTTTTTTGTCAAACCACATTGACTTGGATTTTCTGCTCGGGGCTGCTCTCCTGGCCAAACCAGTGAAATATTACAAAGATTAGTTGTGGTTTCCTATTCCCATGTAGCATGAAGTCAACTTGACGGTGAACACGTCTTCAGTCAGTTCTGACACTTCCTCATGCGTCATTTCTCTGGAAACACTGCCCCAACTTCCCGTTACACATTGTGAAATGGGTTTCAGATAACTCTTGATTGAGAATTTAAAAGTTGGAAAGGTACCAAGTCAGAGATTCCCTTAATGCCGACCCAGCAATGTTTGAGCTTGTCAATAGCACTCGGTTGATAAGCATTGCAACGTTTAGAAAGCAGAATGCAGAGGAGTGATTACATTGAAAAGAAGTGCATTGTAATGGAGGACAACACCTCCATGCCACCATATCAAGGGCAGCTGTGAATGGGGATGAAATGCTTGCTTTGTCAAGCATATCCAACTCTCTCTCTCTCCCCCCCCCACCCTCCCATTCCCTTCCCAGGAGTGTAGCAGATTTTAAAATCACATTTTGCCATTCCCGATAGGTTGGCACTGTGCCTTGAAGGTCAGTACACTGAAAAAAAAAATCTGAACATTCCTGGTTTCGAAGAAGTGCAGTTAAGTTCTAGTTATTGTGAAGTTCTTTGTGCTTTCCTGATGTGGAAATGACATTGATTGTATCTTGTGTACAGGAGCAGGACCTCTATTTCAAGCTCGAGAATCCCCCCTCGGTTAGTCATAGATTGGTTTGAAAAGCTGCAACACTTAGTCGCAATTGATCACGTTATTTATCTCATTTGTTGGCTGCATTTGATTTTTAATAAATATGCAAATTTTCTCAGACAAATTGGTTTAAGATATTTTGCAAATGGAATATAACATGAAAGGCTGAGAGGAAATTTATGCAATGAGCGATTTGAAACTGATGAGAAAAATATCTTTAGCATTAACACACGGATTTGAAATGATGTGGTTTTATAGGATTCGGGTTTCAGAATGACTAATGTAGCCCTTGGGCAATGAGATTAGAATTGGGGTTCCCAAACGTTTTCGTCCCGTTTACCCCCGGCAACTTTAATAGCACGTAACAATGTTATTTTACTTATTTATGAACAACTAATGATGAACAGATACCGGTAAACCAGAACCAAACACAGTCAGTAGATGAGAAAAAATACATACAAACCCAGAATCAACAAATTTACCCCCTGGGTAGGTGAAATCTGCCCCCTGGGGGGTAAACTTAAATTTACCCCAGGCTGGGAACCTTTGGGTTAGAAGATGTGTGGGGATTGGGGTTAGGGATGACAACCAGGAAGAGAACCAGGACACTGGACAGAGATTGACTCTATTGTCATCGACTGTGTGCATGAATTTTGGGATGTGAGAAGTGCTGCAATGAGAATTTTTAAGTGTAAAAGGACATGTTTCTGCAAGGTAGACAAAAAAATTCTGGAGAAACTCAGCGGGTGAGGCAGCATCTATGGAGAGAAGGAATAGGCGACGTTTCTTCTCTCCATAGATGCTGCCTCACCCGCTGAGTTTCTCCAGCATTTTTTGTCTACCTTCGATTTTTCCAGCATCTGCAGTTCTTTCTTAAATGTTTCTGCACGGGTTCCACACATAGCACCAGTTGCATGGGTGGTAAAACTCCATTGGGACTTGCATCTTCAGTGAAAGTCTTCTGCACAAGTGTCCCTTTCCCATCTCTAGGACACAGGCAAGTGCCCATTGCTTACATGGTATTTGCATGTGTATTGAACAGCTTTAGACATGATTATCTACATCCTTAGTTTAGTTTATTATTGTCATGTGTACTTGTCGAGGTACTGTGAAAAGCTTTTGTTTGCGTACTATCCAGCCAAAAAAAAATACTATCCATGATTCCAATCGAGCCGTTCACAAGGCACAGATAAAGGGTACAACATTTAGCACAAGATAGTCTAATGAAAGCAAGTTTAAAGGTCTCAATGAGATAGATGGGAGATCTGGTCTGCAGTCTAGCTGAAGAGATGACAGTTCAGTTACCTGAAACTTCCTGATTCTGGAGGTGTGCGTTTTCAAACTTTTGTACGTCTTTCCTAAGGGGGGAGGGGAGAAGAGGGAGTGACCCGGATCTTGCCCGTAACCCAAAATCTTCCGGCCCGCGGCCGTATTTTTTTTCAATCATTTTCGCGATCTGGGAACTGCAGCCAGTCACGAGGCGTGCAGGCCACCTGGGAACTGCAGAAAACTGATTGAAAAAAGACATGAAAACTAATGCAAAAAACAGCACCAAGTGTCACACTATGGCGATAGATGTGGCCCACCATCCACTCACAGGCATGGGTCCTGGCCCCTATGCAGAACAACTAGCATATCAGTTATTAGAAATCAATTTGCAATTTCTGGAAGCAGTGAGGAAACAAACTTTATGTTGGTAGAAGGAACTGCAGTTGCTGGTATATACCGAAGATAGACTCAAAGTGCTGGAGTAACACAGCGGGTCAGGCAACATCTCTGGAGAAAAAAGTGTGGGTGACATTTCGGGTCGGGTGTGTGAAGAGGGGTTCCGACCCCTCTTTTTTTTTGGAGACGCTGCCTGACCTGCTGTTACTCCAGTACTTTGTGTCTATCTTCAAGCTATATGTTAGTCTTTATTGCAAGAGGATTGGAGTACAAAGATCAAGATGGCTTTCTCCCTTTATTTAATGCCCTGCTACAACTGCGTCCAGAATACTGTGTGTTGTGATCTCACTACTCAAGGACAGATGCTTGTTCAATAGAGGGAGCGCAGCAACGGTTTACCAGATTGTTTCCACACCAGATTAAGCAGCAGGTTATCTTCTGTCCTGAATGAGAAGAGATCTTGTTCAAATGTATAACATTCTTAAAGGGCTAGCTGAGTTGGATGTAGTTCAAGTCTCCGCTTACTGGTATGTCTAGAATCAAGGGTGTTAGTGTCGAGATAAGGGATTAGCCCTTTGTAACAAGAGATGAGAAATGTTTTCACCCAGAGGCAGTTAGTCCTCTGCATTCACCATGTGAGGGCTATGAAGACTGTGTTTCTGAGTACATTACTAGGCAGCTGGTATTTTTAGATGTTAAAGGAACTGAAGGATGGAGGAGTGGTGTATGGAAGTTGTATTGAGATAAAGAATTAGCAATGAGAATGAATCGAAGAGCAGGCATGAGGGCCTTCCTGCTTCTATTTGTTGTTTTACATCTATGTGGCAACTACGTTTAAAGGGTGGGGATGATTTGAAAGTTGTATCATTTCTGTCTTCAAGCAGTTGGGGCAAGATCAGTGTTGTCAAGTCAACATGTGTAGGAAGGAACTGCAGGTGCAGGTTTAAACCGAAGATAGGTCATGAGTAGCTAAATATATCCATTGTTGCTGCGCGGATGCTAAGGAAGTTTGCTTTACCAGTACTCCTGGGAAAACTAAATGCAGTTCACAATATATCTTGTGATGTGACAGATGTTGAAGTGTTTTGGCTGCCAATATCAGCGTTTATTCTACCAACAGAATATCCAGGTATTTTGTTAACTAGTTTGGAAGTGGGGGTTGTGGCTATACATCTTTCTCCTTGCCCACTCACCCTACAGCAAACCTGCCCCTGATATCCCAAAGACGTGTGGGTGTGTAGATTAATTGGCCCTCTGTAAATTGCCCCTCGTGGGTGGGGAATGTGGAATAACATAGAACTAGTGTGAACGGGGTATCATTGGTCGGCGTGGGCCGAAGGGCCTGTTTCCATGCAATCAGTTAGTAATTAATAATTAAAGCTCATGGAACTCAGTAGAGATGGGATTTTCTCCATCGCAGTCTGAAGAAGGATCCCAACCCGAAATGTCACCATCCCTTTTCTCCAGAGATGCTGCCAGATGCACTGAGTTACTCCAACACTTTGACTGTCTTTAGGATTTTAGAAGCCAGAACTTCCTCCTAATTCCTTGCAAAATGTAATTTTTGAAGCACTTTTTCTACTGACAAAAATCACCTGAGCACGGGGCGTCCTGATCACTCAGCGGTTAAAATGTGACATTGGTTGGAGTGACAGTGTTTGATCCCTGTCATGAAGCTGCATAGGGATAATGTAATGGGTCAGGTTAGGGCAGTGACAAGGAGGAACTGAGGGTGATCAAGGCCCTCAGTTCATGGAGCCAATGCTATTACATTGTACCACCAGGGGGCGCAGCACGATTGGCTGCCCCACCAGCAGTCTGTTTGTTTTTTCATCTTTTTTTAATTTTTAGTGTGTGTTAAAAGTTTGTTTAAATGTTCTCCGGTTTGTTTTATGTGGGGGGAGAGGGAAACTTTTTCTTACCTTGCCGGAGATGCGATTAATTTTTAGATCGCATTCTCCAGTCACTCTGCGGCCTACCAGCGATGGAGCTGGAGGCCTCCTCGGACTGACCTTGGGCTCCAGCACAGAGACGTGGACTTACATCGGAGTCGATCCCTTGCCTGGGATAGCTCCAACCGCGGCCTGCGGACTTTACATCGGGAGCTTGCAGTCTCGGGAGAGGCCGTGGATGTCGGGAACTCCAAGGACGTGGAAGGTTCGCCCAGCCCCGACGTGGAAGGTTCGACCAGCCCCGACGCCGACACGGGGGAGGGGGAGCTGACATCCCCCCCGATGCAGGAGCTGATCGCCTCGACGCAGAGGTCCCGCCTTCCTGGCCTGTGGAGAGGATTGTGGAGGAGTCTCTGTGATGGATGTTTATGTTAACATGTGTTCTGTGTGTTCTGTTGCTTTTTATTTGTATGACTGACTAGGCAAATGAAATTCCTCATATGTTGTGAAACATACTTGGCTAATAAAGTATGATTGTGTGTGATTAAACCTGCCCTGGATATCTTCCAGATCAATTTCAGGGTTGTGATCATCATGTCTAAATTTATTCTTGCAGTTCCCCCACCAAAATTGAAAGCAAACTTGTAACAGGTTAGTTTTACCAATGGTTTCATATTTACTGAACACTATAAGTAATGTATTACAGATTTAACTATAGTCTAGAGCAGAAGACCTTCAGTGTAATATTAGCATAGTAAGCACACTCTATTTGACTTTAAACATTGACCATACTTTTTTTGACCCGTCGCGATAATGAAGCCAATGACATGGATGGTATAAGTGGCAATAACTGTAAATATGGGAACAGACGTGGGTCATTTAGTCCCTTGTTCCAATCGTCAGGTTAGGAGAAAAGTGTTGTTTATGAAGGATAATTTTCAGAAATACCATCAAGTAAACAAGGATAAAATTGCAGGAGCAGCTTTATTTCATGGCAGGGTGACCTTGTCATTCACTCATTGTGTTTGGTTTGAATGAACATTGACAGCAAGTATTATTTTCTGTCGTGCGTTTAAATAACAAATTATTTTCTTTTGAATAATTCCAGGCTGTCCGGTTGGAAAGTGTGTATATGGACCTGACTAGATACATGGTCGTGGTTTCTACAAACGGCAGACAAGACACGGACGAGAGTATTGTTTTAGGGATGGACTTTTATAAAGATGGGTAAGTGTGTTACTTGATTCTAACCAATTTGTTTTCTTAAAAGTAAAAGACTTCCTTCTTTATAGGATGCACTGATTACGTACAAGTTCAATTTTAAATTTTGAAGTCTTTCGAGTGAGGCTTGAGATAACTTCCAGTTCAGTCTGAGGAAGGGTCTCGACCCGAAACGTCACCCTTTCCTTCTCTCCAGAGATGCTGCCCGTCCCACTGAGTTATTCCAGCATTCTGTGTCCACCTTTGGTTTAAACCACCATCTGCAGCTCTTTCCTACATACTCAATTTTTTAGTGTAAGTTTAGTTTGTGTCACGTGTAGCGAGATACATGAAAAGCTATTTGTTGCGTGCGAACCAGTCGGCGGAAAGATAATCCACGATTACAATCGAGCCGTCCACAGTGTACTGATACAGGATACATTTTCTCCTACATAATGTCACCTGCACTGCACACAGTAGGTCCTGCTGTCAACACGATGGAGTCAAATCCTTGCAACAATTAGTTTATCCATGCTGGGATTTTTTTTTCTGTTTGGAATACAGAGTTTTATAGTGAAATAATTTATTTGGTCGTGCTTTTATTTCTGTCAACTTGGTACGGCTCTATAGGACTTGGGTTAGACGGGTTTGAGTATTGTGTGCAGGTCAGGTCAGGTCAGGTCAGGTCGCCCCATTACAGGAAGGATGCGGAGGCTATGGAGAGGGTGTAGAGGAGATTTACCAGAATGCTGTCAGGATTAGAGGGTTTCACATACAGGGAGAGGTTGGACAGACTTGGACTGTGTGTTCTGGAACGTCGAAGATTGAGGGGGGACCTGATAGAAATATAACAAATGATGAGAAGCAGAGGTAAGGTAGATGGTGGGAACCTTTTCCCCAGGGTGGGAATGTCAAACATTAGAGAGCATAGCTCTACGGCTATATATAGCGTGGGTATATGGTGAGAGGGGGCAAGTTTAATGGAGGCAACATTTTATACGGAGCCTAGAGTCAGGGGTAGGTGGTGGAGGCGGATACGATAGCGGTGTTTAAGAGGCTTTCTGATAGGGACATGGACGTGCAAGGAATAGAGGGATATGGAGCGTGTGCAGGCAGATGAGATCAGTTTGACTTGGCATCGTGTTTGGCACAAAGCATTCATCCCTTTGCTGTACTGTTCTATATCCACAAATTCTAGAAGTAGAATTAGGCCATTCGGCCCATCAAGTCTACACCATTCAATCATGGTGATTTCTGCCTCCTAATCCCATTTTCCTGCATTCTCCCCCCATAATCCTCGACACCCATTCTGATCAAGAATTTGTCTATCTCTGCCTTAAAAATATCCACTGACTTGGCCTCCACAGCCCTCTGTGGCAATGTGTTCCACGGATTAACAACCCTCTGACTAAAGAAGTTCCATCTCACATCCTTTCTAAAGGAGCGCCCTTTCATTCTGAGGCGGTGACCTTTGGTCCTGGACTCTCTGTGTCTTTCATTATTCTGTAAGGTTCAATGAGGTCCCCCCTCAACCATCTAAACTCCAGCGAGTACAGGCCCAGTGCTGACATGTTGAATGACATATTCTGTTTAGTTTTGGCTACCATGGGATTATTTTGATTTTCACATTTATTTAATTAATCTAGTATCTATGATTAATAGACCTTAACTTATCCTGTTAGAAAACATTTAAAATTTGATCAGACCGTTTATTTCAGGACCCCATCTGAAGAAGGGTCCCAACCCGAAACATCATCTATCCGTTCCCTCCACAGATGCTACCTGAGCCGCTGAGTTCCTTCTGCACTTTCTGTTTTGTTCTTGTATAGTCTGCTAGAATTCCTCGGTATAGTGTATATAATACTCTTGTGCATTACTGCTTTAGCCAATTATTCCATGCTAACTATTGCGCTAACTATTTTCAAATTGTGCTGAAATGGCTGGAGTGTAGTGTGCTGACTTTTGCCACAGCTGGTGTTCAGCTATTGAAACCAAAGCCATTTCACGACGTCACAATTTGGGACTGTTAGCAGATCATTGTGCTGCAGGCTGCACAATCAATTGTGCAAAGTCCAGCTGAAAAACATGCTCATGCTGCGGTGTGAGATTGCCTTCCTGATCCTGCAGCAGGTGTAGAGCCCAACTGAGAGCCCAATTGAGTTCAGTGAGGCATGTAGAGCAAGGTCAGTCTGAAGAAGGGTCTCGAGCCGAAACGCCACCCATTCCTTCTCTCCAGAGAGTTGCTGCCTGTCCCGCTGAGTTCCTCCAGCACAAAATTCCTTTTGCTCAAAATTCCAGCATCTGTAGATTCTTGTGTCCATAAATGTTTTTTAAGTGTCTGGAATATTTCATAGATCTTTATTTAATTCAAAATATTTGAAGATGGCACTTTATTTAATTCAAAATATTTGAAGATGGCACACGGTAGAGTTGCTGCCTCACAGCGCCAGAGGCCCGGGTTCCATCCTGACTGCAGGTGCTGTCTGTACGGAGTTTGTATGTTCTCTCTGTGATCTGCGTGGGTTTTCCCTGGGTGCTCTGGTTTCCATCTACACTCCAAAGACGTACAGGTTTGTAGGTTAATTGGCTTCGGTAAAATAGTCAATGTTCCCTGCTGTGTAGGATAGTGTTAGTGTACGGGGTGAATGCTGGGCAGTGTGGACTTGGTTTCCATGCTGTATTTCTAAAGTCTGAAGGCAACATTTCACTACGACTGCAGATGTGACAATAAGAAATGTAAACCTGAATTTGTCAAAGATATAAAAAAATGTTTTAATCAAATAAAATTGACACAGGCCTGCCGAACTATAAAGGCAGTGGGGGTGGGGGGGGTTCTGGGCTTGGATTTCCTCGTCTGAGCCCCTGTCACTTTCTAGACGGGGCCACTGGAATTTGGTTTGGGGAGAGGCGGGAGAATAGCCAGCACATCTAAAAAAGGCCATTGCAGGTTCTGAGTCTGGGGCGTGGGGACTGAGTCAGCGAGTCAGCGCCCATTAAACATAGATTACCCAAAAAATGGTGATGCCTGGGTGATGCATGTAACCCTATGCCCGATATTACTGTAACGACCTAAAATAGCCTTGGGTGTACATGCAACTAGAGCTGAACGTCTTTTACAACATAAGTTGAGCCGTGTCAATAAAATCAAAATGCTCTGCAATGGAACATCAAACATTGCAGAAAATGTCACAAAATTGATAGAAACTAGTAACCTTTCTTTTTACCTTGAAATTTAACATATCGATAAATAAATGATGCTTGGCCTTACTTATTAATACATATCACCTCTGACCCTACACATTCATAACATTTCATTGTCACGAGGCAAGTGGAGACCATGACCAGTGATGTCCCATGTTAAAGATGCAATTGGTTTTTTTAAAGACCTTCCTGCTGTGGTTGTTTTCCAACCTGAAGATGGGGTCTTTGTTCAAAATGGATCTAATGAAAGAGCAGATTAAATGTGGATGAAGGAACTGCAGTCACGGTGGCACAACGGTAGAGTTGCTGCCTTGCAGCAAAATACAGCGCGGAGCCCCGGGTTCGATCCCGACTACGGGCGCTGACCGTATAGAGTTTGCACGTACTCCCTGTGATCTGTGTGGGTTTTCTCCAAGATCTTCAGTTTCCTCCCACACTCCAAAGACGTGCAGGTTTGTAGGTTAATTGGCTTGGTCAATGTAAAAATTGTCCAACTTCCAGTATAGTCCTTGGTGGTCTCTTCGGAAGGTACAAGGTACAAGATGCTGATTTACACCAAAGATAGACACAAAATGCTGGGGTAACTCAATGGGTCAGGCAACATCTCTGGAGAGAAGGAATGCCTTTTCTCCAGCGATGCTGCCTGACCCGCTGGGTTGCTGCAGCATTTTTTTGTCTGTCTGCTGAGAGAGCAAATGAGTAGCATTGTATCTGGCGGCCCCATGCTGCTGAATGCCTGCCTGTTGCTATGTAAACAAGACAACAAGTTCCCTATTTGTGGATGGAGATTCCTGAGTGCCATACTGTTGCATGTTGCATTTTGAAATGGCTCGAGCATGTGGCAGGGGAGGACCTAAGAATAACTCGTGATCAAAGGAAGCTTTTTTAAAAAGATTTCCATGAGATCATTTTGTGCAGTCAACACAAGTTATTTGTGTAAACTCTCTTCCAGAGCATTGCACCAATTCTCTCCAGGGTTGCCAAGTATTGATCAGAATCAATGTGGGCTGCACAATTATTGATACATGTACATAATGTGAGAACTTAATCTGTGTCCTTGCTCCCTCTTGGGTAGGCTGGCTGAAACGTCTGCATGCTGCAAATACCAACATTGAATGTTGTATCCGCACCTGTTTCTGTCCAGCCTAGCTACTGTAAGGTGAACTTGGGACGGCACAGTTGTGCAGCTGGTAGTGCCGCTTACCTCATGGCGCCAGACATCCATATTCAATCCCAACCTGTGTGGAGTTTGCAGGTTTCCCCAGTGACTGCGTGGGTTTTCTCCAGGTGTTCCGGTTTCCTCCCACATCCCAAAGACGAGCGGGTTTGTAGGTTAATAAGGCTCTGTAAATTGCCCCTAGTGTGTAGGGAGTGGATGAGAAAGTGAGATAACATAGTTGTAGTGTAACCGGCTGATGGGTGATCGTCATAGACTCAGCGTGCGGGCTGAATGGCCTGTGGTTCTCTAGGAGTACCGTCAGTCTACAAAAATAGGTTTCTTCTATTCGTTCATTTGTTTTCTTTGAAAGAATTGCTTTTGCAGACGAATGCCTGACATTTATTGACAACCAACCATAAGCTAAATAACACGCTTTGTGTACAATTTACCTCAACAAAGGATTTTTTCATGAGAGGATATGGGGAGAAGGCAGGCACGGGTTACTGATTGTGGATGATCAGCCATGATCACAATGAAGGGCCAAATGGCCTCCTCCTGCACCTATTGTCTATGTTTCTATGTTCCCAACATTTCCAATCTGACAATTAGATATCAAGTTCCAAATCCTTGCCTTGTGTTTCATCTGCAAAACATGTCCACTGATACTTGGATGGCATGGAAAGGAACTCCAAATGGTGGTTATAGTAAGCCGAGTAATGACAAGTGCAAAACAGCAGTGGCACACGGTTATCGTGCAAAATCTGAGTAGTTCAAAAGGATATTAAAGTATAAAACTGAATAACCAAATGAGTTAGAGTTAAGAGTACGTGACAGTTCAGAAGTTATAAGAGCAGAATTAGGCCATTCAGCCCATCACGTCCACTCCGCCATTCATTCTTGGCTGTTCTATCTTTCTCTCTCAACCCCATTCTCCTGCCTTCTCCCCGTAACCTGACACCCGTTCTAATCAATCTCCATCGTAAAAGTATCCACTGACTTGGGCCCCGCAGCCTTCTGTGGCAATAAATTCCACAGATTCACCACCATCTGACTAAAGAAATTCCTGCTCATCTTTCTAAAGATACGTCCTTTAATTCTGAGGCTGTGCCCTATGATCATGGAATCTCCCACTAGTCGAAACATCCCCTCCACATCTTCTCTATCCATCACCTCTGTGAATGGGGTATGAAAGATGCTTCAGGAGTAGGTTAGCATTGGGAAGAAGCTGCTCTTGAGTCTGCATGTCTGGGCTTTCTAGCTCCTGTGTGTTCTCCCAGAAGGTAGTGGAGAGAAGAGGGAATGTCCAGGAAGGTTGGATGTTGGACGTTGGAGAAGAGGGTCTGCAGCCTTCCTGATACAACGCACCGTCAATGCACTGGGTGAAAGAATGTGATGAGCCTGTGATGGCCTGGGCTGCCTTCACCGCTCTGTGCAAGTCGAGGGCTGAGCAGTTACCACGCCAGGTTGAGATGCATCCCATCAGAATACTTTGTAAAACGTATCTGTCAATGTTGGAGAGGATCCTCGTGGACAAGCTGAATCTACCCAAACGCCTAAGAAAGCAAACACTGCTGCTGTTGTTCCTCAAGCTGGTTCTGGACTGATTGATCATTAGCTGGAAGCATACGCAGGATTGGAGCGGGGTGGGGGTGGCTGAAATTCCCCTAGTTTGCCCCATACCTGGGCCCTGCACACATCCTTGTTTGGTTTCAATGCTCAGCTGTGTCAGTAGGGCGGGTCTAATCAAGATCAGTAGATACGAGAGTTCCCTTTGAAAAAGTAATGATTAACGGGAGACTTTCAGTGTTGGAATTCATGACTTTCTCAGCATTGTGATAGATGGGTGCTGGGTAAAAAGGATCGTAAGAGACTGTTTTAAGAGGAGCTTCACATAAGATGTCACCACTCTTTCAAACGTGCTCAACTACTGTCTGACTCTTGATACCATACATGATTCAAAAATAAATGGTTCCAACACTGCTCCTTAGTTTGTTTGTGTGTATGTATGTCTTCTTGTAAAGTTATTGAATGTAGATGGCAAAACCTGTCCTTAGTTGTCCTGAGTTTGGTTCTGCTGCTGCGCTACTTGGATTGCTGCAATACCATGGTATTTAGAAGGAAAGGAATTGTTCACATACTGCACGACCCAACATCGTTTTTCTTTGCTCTTGTATTGTTAATCTATTTTTTTCAATCACAAGCAAGGACATTCGGCATCACTGGTTTATTCCTTGTTACTTTAACTGTGTTTTACACTTTTCATTAATGTACTTGAACTGGGTACAGCTTGCCGTTGTTTGAGTGATTGTTTTCTCTGTAATAGTTCACTGCAGATTGCTTTCTACAGATATCTTTGTGCACAGAATGGACACTAATTTTGGATTGTTCTCCTTGCAGCAGCAGTTGCACCATGGGGCTGGTTCTTCCACTATGGAGTGACACACTGATCCACTTGGATGGGGATGGGTGAGTACACTTGCTACCCAATGTTATAAAACCTTGAACTCCTCAACACTGGTTGAGTCAAGTCAAACGTTCTTTTCTCCAAGTTACTACATTCCAGTCAACGAAAAGTAATTTATTACTGCTGGTCAAAAGTGAGATTATCAGAGGCAAAATGATGTGAGAATCGGTGTGTATCCCTGGCCTGGCCTGGCCAGTCATGTACGATTGAATTGTGTTGTGCCAACACTGCTGATGACGACCAAAATGGTTTTGATTGTAATTATTTTCATCAATGCCCAAGACGTGGTTTGAATGAGGAGGAAGTTGAGGCAGGTACTATCGCAAATTGTAAGCAACATTTAGACAGGCACGTGGATACAATAGGTTAGAGGGATATGGACCAAACGCAGGCAGGTGGGACTAGTGTAGATGGGACAGGTTGGTCGGTGTGTGCGCATTGGGACCAAAGCGTGTGCTTCCACAAGCTATGACCACTGTAATCGTTGCCCCATTTCTCTCGTCAAGAACAGAATTTTTCAGAATAACACTAGTGGTCCTGAACAAACCGTCACTTTTATCTACATATCAGCCAACCTCTAGCTTTTGATATCTCGGGTGATTCAGGTGGTGATTCATCTTGGAAGGAAGTATTAAGTGAAAGAATGAAATGAAATCTAAAATACCAGATTAAGAAGAAAAGAGAAACTGAATTCCAGAAAATTGACCCAGTATTGGAATGTTTGACTGTGAACTTGGTGTGTAGGTTTGAAGGTTAAAACATGCCTAGTTAGAAGGGGGGGTGCATTTCCTGGAGCTTGCATTGAGCTTCATTGCATCATTTCAGGAGACCTCTGGCAATGTCAAGGACATTTGGGTGAAAGCCAGCACTTGCCTTTTTGTTTTTGACCATTTCCATGGACCCCAATACTCATTCTGGGTGAGCAGTGATTTACTGGCACCACCAGTTCAGTACTCACTACTTGTCTCCCTCAACACCAAACATGAGTCACTGCAGATGCCTGCTTAAACCAAAGATAGATACAAAATGCTGGAGTAACTCAGCAGGACAGGGAGCATCTCTGCAGAGAAGGAATGGGTGACGTTTCCGGTCGAGGCCCTTCAAACTCTGAAGTCTGAAGAAAAGTGTCGAGCCGAAACTGAGCTCTCAAAACATGTTGAAGATGGCCGGAGGTTCAGGAAGTGAAATGCTGACCATCAAATAAAGCCCGTTGCCCATCACAATAAACACAATACTATTACCATGTGACAATTGTGACATAATTGAATAAACAGAATTCAAGAGTTCTTTTAACAGTAAACGTCTCAACTGCTCTGTTAGCGTTCTATTTAGCATTTCTCCAGTCATTTGTTTCACCTTGTACAATTCCAATCAACCCCTAAGTAGTAATGGTAATAGAAATTGCCATTTCTGTTTTCCAATTCAACTTATTTTGTAACTAACTTATCATTCTGATTTGCCAACAGCTAGCACAATACATTTCCCTTGCCTTACCTATACCCTCATACTTTTTCCCTGTACTTTTTCTCACCTTTATCCTACATTCGCCCCTCCCCTTCCCAAATCTATGTATAAATCACATTAGAGGCTGCAGGTGCACGATGGTGCTGCGGCAATTTTTACTTGTTCCTCATATTTTACATTTGCTAATAACTTTGTTGTTGCTTTGATTTTTTCACCCAAGTGGGTTCAGTGTGTCAACGGTGAACAGAATTCACATCTTCAAACCAGTGTCCGTACAAGCAATGTGGTAAGAATCTTTGTGGCATTAGCATTAACCTGTAGATTTCTAGAGACAGTTTATTAATGCTGCTTCAGTTATCAGGTGTTGTCACATTCTGAAATTAAAACAAACAGTAAAGCAGTTAATCATGTGTTTTTTGTGGCCATTGAAAGAGAGATGGTGCACAAGGTGACTGTGGCAAGTAGCAACAAGCACTACTAGTTTGGATGTGAGGCCAGCTGTAATTAGCACAAATTCAGACCAGGTATTGCTGTTCTTTGTGTAAATTAGGCAAGTTCTGACCGATTTTACGTCAATGGCCACATTAAAAAATGGTAGTTATATATTGGCATCGTTATAACATCTGATTAAATGAAAATGCATTGATTCAAAATTCAGTGAAGGCGTAGTTGGTTAAATATTGACGTATGTGCACGTATTAAATCCAGGCGTTTGTTATCGCTGCTGGCAAACCCTCATTTATTGAACGTCATGGTTAATTTATGGATAGGAGGGATGTGGAGGGATATGGGCCAAACGTGGGCAGGTGCGTCCAGCTTGGATGGGGTGGCATGGACGAGTTGGGCTGAAGGGCCTGTTTCCATGCTGTATGCCTCTCGTGTGACGGTGTGCATTACCTTTTGTATTTCAGGTCTGCTTTACAGAGTTTGCACAAAGCCTGTGAGGTTGCCAGGACCCACAACTACTACCCCGGGAGCCTGTACCTGACATGGATCAGTTACTATGAGAATCGCATCAATTCCAACCAGACTTTCATTAACGAGTGGAATGCCATGCAGGACCTGCAGTCTCATCGCCCCGATTCACCCGTGCTCTTTACTGACATGTACGTACGCGGCCTTTACTGCCATCAGCTCTTGCCTTGTGTATTGTTAAAGTGCTGATGATAAGCTAATGTAGACAACACCAGAGCCAATCTGTACATGGCGAGATCGCACAGCCAGCAACCTGACGATGACCCGATACGTTAACAATAAGATGAGCTATCTCTCCGCACTTCTCCAAGATGCAAGCCCACATTATGGGGTACAGCGATGGATTTGAACCCACAATGGCCCGAGTCAGAGGAAAGTACTGTCCTGAGAGTCGGACCAACCCCAAGATAATACTTCTGGGAGGGAAGCCTAAAAAGTCACTAAACAGGGTGGCTCAGCTTCCATTGTGGAATGCCTTTAGCCTCACTGCTAAATCCAAGGTACTTGAGGTGATCGGGGCGGCATGGTGGCACAGCGATTGAGTTGCTGCCTTACATCGCCAGAGGCCCGGGTTCAATCCTGACTACGGGTGCTGTCTGTATGGCGTTTGTACGTTCTCCCCGTGACCTATGTGGGTTTCCTCCTACTCTCCAAAGACGTGCAGGAGTGCAGGTTAATTGACTTGGTAATTTTGTAAATGGTCCCTAGTATGTGTGGGATAGTGTTAATGTGCGGGGATCGCTTGTCAGCGCAGACACGGTAGGCCGAAGAGCCTGTCTGCACGCTGTATCTTTTAACTGAGCTAAGTGTACATTGCATTCTAGCTGCTTCCTGCTAGACTAGAGAAATCCCTGTCCTTTGTTTGTGTTCCTGCTATTTGAACAGCAGCCTGATCAAATAGAAACAGAGTGATATCACTGATGTCCTGGCTAATGTTTATCCAGCAATAAACTTCACTGAGCTGGTTGTTATCTCATTAAAGTTTCATTATATTTTGTTCTCGAGGAGCGTGCCACTTTCTAATGGGGTGTTGCCATTCCTGCATCAATGATTATGCTCCGAACATAACGGATACAAGTGCTGGAGTAACTCAGCCGTTCATGCAGCATCTCCGGTGAATATGGATAGGTCTAATGATGCTGCCTGACCCACTGAGTTACTCCAGCACTCTGAAACGTCACCTATCCATGTTCTCCACAGATGCTGCCTGACCCACTGAGTTACTGCAGCAGCATCTATGGAGCTAAGGAACCTATCCACTGTTCTCCACAGATGCTGGAAATGACCCGATGAGGCCGAAACCCTTAGCACTCGGCCCGAAACGTCACCTATCCATGTTCTCCATAGATGCTGCCTGACCCGCTGAGTTACCCCAGCACTTTAGGACTTTTTGTGTAGACTAGTAACTGCAGTTCCTTGTTTCTGCATGCTTCTAAATCACATATAGATACCATATAAAGGCACATCTTTCTCGAAGCATTGGCCATGCCTTGCACCAATAATCATTATGGATCATTGTGCTGTAGCTAGCCTGGTCGATGTATTGTATGCCTAGATGATCCAATATTCATAGGCAGTTATAATCTGTCAACATAACATAGCTGAGTGGGAGATGAATATCCTTGGACGATTTCTTCAGTTGTTTCTGATGCATTACTTTGTGCAGACATATCTGAACATGCTGGTGCTAACGGTAGTTTCTCTTCAGATTAAGAAGACTATTTTTATGAGCTACGATAAGTAGTTGAGCTCCAGATAGTCAGTGGCATGCAGACTCTATTCAGCTGCCACCTTATTAGGAAGCTGATGGCTCAACCTTTTGAAGGGAGATGAGCAGAAGTACTATTGATAGGTTTGAAATATGGGCAGCTAAGTTCATGGAGTTGTCAGGTTAAAAACTGCTGTCTTCTGGACTGCACGGCGGAATCCTAAAAGGACTGGGAAGACGGTGCAGTTTAAATAAATCAATTCCAACGTTTCAGTATTGTTAGAACCTCCAGCCTCTTGAGACATGATAAAGCAAACTTGCCCCCACCACCCTGGCATAGATCTATGTGACCATATGGATTAGTTACTAAACCGCAACTGTTATGGTTTCTTTATTGGTTGATCAGCCATTGTGAATGGGGAAAATGTACGCGCTGCTTTGTACATCTTCCATTGTCCACATCCCATCCCACACTAGATACCCCTTTGCGTGTGTTCAGACCGCCTTGCCACTTCAGCATGGGAACAGAGCCTTTAGCCTCTCTGCTAAACCCACAATAAGTGAGGCGATCAGGGGTAGCAGCGGTAGAGTTGCTGCCTTGCCGCACCTCAGACCCGGGTTCCATCCTGACCATGGGTGCTGTGCTGTCTGTACGGAGTTTGTACGTTCTCCCTGTGACCTGTGTGGGTTTTCTCCAGGAGCTCCTGGTTCCTCCCACGCTCCAAAGACGAGCAGGTTTGTAGGTTAATTGGCTTCATTCAGCCCGTATGTCTTGTGATCTATGATCTTCTGCTTGCACGTGGCAGTGTGCAGGAGTGCATGTCCAGAACACGTTGACCGGCATGACGTCGCTCACCCTTGCTCCTTTTTGCAAACACGGGCTAAACTCAAAGCAGTCCAGCCCATTATTCATTCATCTGGTTTTCTACATTTCAGCAAATCTATTTATATGGATTAGAAGTGGAGAACTGCTTTTGAAATCGTTTTCCCAATTCAATGGCTGATCGCGATGAGAAATCAATGAGTGATGTTTGGAATCTTTGTCAGTTGGAATTGGTTTGCGCACAATACACTCAAGGGCCTGTCCCACTTACGCAATTTTTTTCGGCGACTATGCCGGCACCCGACATAGTCGCAGGAGGTCTCCGAAAATATTCAACATGTTGAAAATCCAGCGGCGACCAGAAAAAGGTACGACTACATTGGGCGACTGCTCACAATCATACAGGCATCGCCCCGTGAATCACAGGCCGTGAGTAGTCGCCCAAAGAGTTGTACCTTTTTCTGGCCGCCATTTTGAAAACATGTTGAACATTTTCGGAGACCTGCTGCCACTATGACGGGAGCCGACAAGTCGCCGAAAAAATCGCGTAAGTGGGACAGGCCCTTGAAATGCCCTTTAGCATTTAAAAACATTTTTTTTTTTCTTCAAAATTATGATCCAAAGAATGAATAGCATCGGAAAAATAAGAGTTCTGAAACCAATTGAAAGTTCTGAAAGGAATTTAACTTTGTACTGAAAACATTAGGAGCTCTCGTGCAATATTCTGTTTTGTATTAGAACAATTATAAATGAAGGGAATTACTTTAAAAGTAAGTGTTAAGGGCCTGTCCCACTTGGCGGTTTTTTTCGGCAACTGTCGGTATCATTGACTGACGTATCAGGTCCCCGAAAAAGTCGTGGAGTGACGCGGCGTGATGACGTATATTGACGCACGGTGTCTCCTCAAGTGGCGCAACTTTTTTTTGTCGTTGCTGGATTTTGAAATGTTGAATCTTTCAGTGACCCTGATACATCAGTCAATGACGCCGGCAGTCGCTGTGAAAATCGCCAAGTGGGACAGGCCCTTTACTTGGAGTTCACCAAGAAATATAAAACATAATGTGCCGAGGCTCAGCTTTGATAGTATTGTATTTATCAATGCAGACCAACAGAGCGGGAACTGACTGAGAGGCAGATCAAGTCTAAACTGCGGGAAATTATGATGCAAAGGGATTTGGAAAATGTTACATCAAAAGAAGTAAGTGTCTTTCTTTATTAAATCATCAGAATTCAAAAATTCTGAATCAATCTATTGGATGGCATTGTTCTAACACAAGGATCAGAACTCAAATATTTTGGAAACGAAAGTATTAGAAGGATGGGATTTCTTACTCTACCTTGTGAGCATTTCCAACTGTGCACTCAGAGTCATAGTCACGAAGCATAGAAACAGACCCTTAGGCCCAACTCGCCATGCATCCAAGAAACCCCATCTAATCAGGTCCCCATTTGCCCACGTTTGGCCCATATCCCTCTAAACCTTTTCCATCCATGTACCTGTCCAAATGTCTTTTAAATGCTGTAATTAGGGTTAGGGTTACCTGCCTCAACTATTTCATTTAACAGCTGATTCCACATAACGACCACCCTCTGTTGGAAAAATGTGCCCTGGGATTCCTATTTCTCCTCTTACCTGAAACCTCTGCCCTATATCTTGATTTCCCAGTCTAGGCAAAAGACTGGATTCACCCTATCTGTTCCCCTCATGATTTTGTACACCTCTTTAAGATCGCTGCTCAGCCTCCTGAGCAGCAAGGAATAAAGTCCTAGTCTGCCCACCCCTCTGCTCCCCTGGGCCCTACTGTTCACTGTGCAAGTCCTGCCCTGGTTTAACTTCACAAAAAGCAACAGCTTGTACATCTGAATTAAACATCATTTGTCATTCCTTCGCCCATGTGCCCAGCTAATCAAGATCCTGCTGTAATTCTTGGTAACCACCTTCACAGTCTACAATACCACTGTTTTAGCCTGATCCCATGTGATTTGCCTTCCCTGTGGTACCTTATCAAAGACCTTGCTGTAGTCGATATAGAGTGTATTACTGGCCTTGCCCTCATTCTGGTTACTTCAGAAAAACGCAATCGAATTTGTGAAATATGATCCTCCATGCAATAAATTGTGCTGTATCCCAAATTAATCCCTTTCCAAGTACTTGCATATCTTATCTACAGCCTCACCAATAACTTTCCCCCTACCATGAACGCTAGTCTTATGGGCCTCTCCCATTTAGGCGATTTTCTTTGGGCGACTACGGGCGACAGTGGCGACAATTTTTGCTGTGGTAGGTTGTCGCCAGGTGTCATAGGTTGTGGGTAGTCATCAGTGGATTGTCATCTATCCTTGCATTTTTATACCTGCTGATTGTTTGTATATATTTTTTGTCAAAGTGTACAAGTTGCAGTGGCTGATTGTTGTATTCTCTGCAGATTCGCACGGAACTGGAGATGCAGATGGTCTGTAACTTGAGAGAATTTAAGGAGTACATTGATAATGAGATGGTTGTAATCTTGAGGCAGATGGACAACCCAACGGAGATATTTGAACATGTCTACCTGGTACGACCCTCCCCGTGTGACGGTAACCTCTCTGCCACCTCGCCATCAAAGATGGCAGTCTTCTCTAATAGTGTGGAGTTAAGGAGAGACACTGGGTGAGAAAATAAGATGTCTCTTGCTGACATCTAAATAGCATTGGCCATCATCGACCTGTGGCAGCCTGAGATGAGGGTCTATTGGGAGAGCCAGGTGTCGCAATGTTGAGACACAGGAGACACAAAATGCTGGAGTAACTCAGCGGGCCAGGCAGCATCTCTGGGGAACATGGAGAAGAGTTAGCCAGTCTTCTAGACATTCTGTCTGAACCGCTGCATTACTCCTGCACTTTTTAATATATTTATGTCGTAAACTTTCCTTCTGTGATGAGATTATACTCATGATCTGGTAGACCTGAATCTGAACGTTGTCTCTGTTTTCAGGGCTCGGAATGGAACGCATCCAATTTAGAAGACTTGCAGAACAGAGGGTAAGGCTTCTGGAATAAAACATGTTCAATTTGCCACAACCACAGAACCAAATGTCAATGAGCACAACATGTTGGGCATCAGATGTAATATGACAGTAATGCTGTGCGCCAGACACCCCGGTTCAATCCTGACCTCCGGTGCTGTCTGTGTGGAGTTTGTACATTCTCCCTGTGACCGTGTGGGTTTTCTCTGGGTGCTCTGGTCGAGACCTGAAACGTCACCTATGCCTTCGCTCCATAGATGCTGCCTCACTCGCTGAGTTTCTCCAGCATTTTTGTCTACCTTTTGGTTATGTAACAATCATTTCTTGGCAGAATTCTTTAATCAATAACCACATTAATCTATCCTCCGAGATGATCTTAATTGCTACACCTCCACTTTCCCCCATTCTTCCAGTGTCCAGTAATGTTTGCTTTTGGTCTTGTTTTGAACCATAACTTTCAAATACCAGTATTTTAACAATGTCAGTCTTGCACAAAATATATTTAACTTCATAGTCAAATAAATGATATTTCGTACATGATCCCATGTTCCTGTGAATGGTTGTTACACCTTCTGTATGGCTATGGTGAATCCTTATATTGTAATGATATCTTCATTTTTCCCATTTAGAATCCGGTACATCTTAAACATTACCCGTGAAATTGATAACTTTTTCCCGGGCATGTTTGAATACCACAATATAAGGGTGTATGATGAGGAGGTGACAGATCTGCTTGCGTATTGGAATGATACGTACAAGTTCATCACCAGAGCAAGGTATGTCATCGGGTAGTAATACATGTGTCACCTATTCCTTTTCTCCAGATATGTTGTCTGTCCCGCTGAGTTACTCCAGCTTTTTATGTCTATCTTCGATTTAAACCAGCATCTGCAGTTCCATCTCCTCTACCGAATAAATGTAAGACATTGTGTGGATGAGGCACCGTTTTTAATCATTCTGAATTTTATATTTTTTTATATTTTGTAATTGCAGTAAGTTTAGCTTCAAATGATACCTTTCTAATTGTATTTTATTGCACTATCAAAATTTGCATAGGTTGGTCACTGATTTCAGATCATTTTGTTCCAAGTTTGTTTCAAACTAGAAACTTGGAGATTTCAAAGCAAGCCTCAAGATATTCAGACCAAAAATCAAGCATCTTTAATTGTCATATGTAGCAGCAAGGGGACAATTAAATTCCTACTTGTGCAGCTGTACAGGCCCGTAAACACACACCATTCAAATAAATATACAATAATAATACAATACATAGTGCAAAACCAAAGTCTGTATTGCAAACAAAACAAAGCTCGCAGCAAATCATAGCTGCTGAGGTAGGGCTGGGGTTGGTGTTGTGCATTGTTCAAGAGTCTGATGGTTGCTTAGAAGAAGCTGTTCTTGAACCTGGAGGTCACAGTTTTTAGGCTCCTGTACCTTCTTCCTGATGGTAGCAGCGAGATGAGAGCGTGGCCAGGGTGGTGTGGGTCTCTGATGATGCTGGCTGCCTTTTTGAGGCAGCGCCTCCTGTAGATCCCTTCGATGGTGGGAAGGTCAGTACTGTGATGGACCTTCGATGGTGGGGGGGTCAGCACCTGTGATGAACCGGGCAGTGTCCACCACTCTCTAGTCTCCTTCATTCCATCAATCATGTTAGACAGTAATCCATCAAGGTAAAGTATGTAGGAAGGAACTGCAGATGTTGGTTTACATTGAAGATAGACACAAAATGCTGGAGTAACTCAGCGGGACAAGCAGCATCTCAGGAGAAAAGGAATGGGTGACGTTTCGAGTCGAGACCCTTCAGCAGTCTGAAGAAAGGTCTCAAACCAAAACGTCTCCCATTCCCTTCTCTCCAGAGGTGCTGCCTGTCCCGCTGAGTTACTCCAGCATTTTGTGTCTATCTTCAAGGTAAAAGTGTGGCTGCTTATCCAGTTTTAGGTTTGGGAAGCAGATGAACTGAGTTGGATGATCAGCCATGATCATATTGAATGGCGGTTTAGGCTCAAAGGGCCGAATGGCCTACTCCTGCACCTATGTTTCTATGCCTAGTTACGTTCAGTGATTTCAAATTCTGATTCTTGTGTGCTCGAGTGTTATTGCAGAAATTCTACCTTTTTGTGTTAAGCTATTAATGTTTATAAAAATCTACAAATTGAAAGGTTAGTGTTTTCTTTAGATGCCGGCTTCCTAAGCATAACTACCAGTGTGACGATAAAATAATTTGATTCTAAATATGTCATCTTTTTACCCGTCAGAAATAATGGATCTAAGTGTCTAGTTCACTGCAAGATGGGCATCAGTAGGTCTGCATCCACAGTGATTGCTTATGCAATGAAAGAGTACGGCTGGAACTTGGACGAAGCTTACACTTATGTGAAGGAGAAGCGAGCAGTTACTAAACCCAATAGTGGCTTCATGAGACAACTGGAAGAGTACCAGGGCATCCTGCTGGCTAGGTAGGTGCATCGCTGTGGATTTAGTGTCTGAAGTTGGTTCAATTTATAATGTCTGCAATGTCTTGCTTTTCTTTTGTTTTCCTGATTCACAATTTCTCTCTATTTGCCTCTCACAAACTGGATTTGGTGTGATAGAACGGCAGGCAGGGCTGCCATGTACATCTCCACGCCTTCCACAGATGGTGCTCTAGAGCCGAATGCCGCAGTGCCACCCAAGGTAGAGCCACTGCCGATTTTCCCCCTCTCTCCCAGTTAGCTGGGCACCTTGTGTCTGCACGGTCCTCAGTCACACAAACCCAGCTCGCCGCCTGTGAATGCCAGCGTCAAACTGAATTGCAATTTGAATCAGGGTCTCCCATTGTGAGAGACTCTTCCATTTGGGAGTCCCATCTCAAAATGGAAACCCAAGATGACAATCAATTGGCATTATTCTGAGCAAACCACAAACAGGCAAGTTCCATGAACTCCAGCCTCCCTGTTCTTTGTGACCTGCAGTACTCAATGTGTTCTGTAATCTTGCGCTTTTGTGGAAGGTATTATGCTGTAAAAAGACGGTGGTGTGGCTTGTGGTTGCTGTAGAACGCCTTCATATAAAACAAACCAGCTTCTTATTCCTTTACCTAAAGATTTACCTGTCATTTCTACTTTCAATGTAAAGAGCTGTGCATAGTGGGTGTGAGACGGAGTAGAGATCTGTAGCAGGCATGCATCTAGCAAACAAAGTTGCAGCGAGTTTGCTTGTAGGTTGATCAGAGCTTTCATCTGAGTCGTTCTGTGTCCAGACTTGGTGACAGCGGTGTATTGAAAGAATAAAGTAATCTGGAGAGCTGAGTGATCTACTGCAATTTATTTTCCTGATTCTTCTTGGATATTCTTGAGCTTTCAACAACGTTGTCACTGTCTGCTGAACAATTGGCTTAGAACTTTGGCCAATTCCAGAAATATCGAAGCACCCAACTTGCCCTGATACAAAGCACGTTATAATAAAGAGGTTGGTGGAAAGAAACCAAAGCTCGCAGTTCTTTCCATCATTTTGGGGACATTTTGAGTCGTGCACGACTACTATCTACATCCTATTTTATTTCACTGAATCAGAGTGAATTCTTTCTCAAGATCCGTTTAGTGTAGAGTCCTAGTGTAAAGCGGATTTGTGTTTTGTATAATCTTGTTTACTGAGCATGTTCCACAGTCTTGAGCAACATAAAGTATAATTTGAAGAAGGGTCTCAACCCGAAATGTCATTTATTCCTTCTCTCCAGAGATGCTGCCTGGCCCGCTGAGTGACTCCAGCATTTTGTGTCTATCTTCAAAGTATAATTGGATCTTGACTGCCAGGTTATCATGCCTCACCCTATCAGAGAGATTCCCTTTGTTCTACTACATCCCTCCTCAACCTCCTCAGCCGCCTGCTACTTAACGTGTCCTCTTTCCTTTTCAGTTCTGATGAAGGGTCCCAGACCTGAAATGGTCACCATTTTTTTTTCCACAGATGCTGCCTGATCTGCCAAGCATTTTGACCATTTTCTATTAGGTTCTCAACATTATTGCTCTTTAAACAGTCAGCTATGTTTATGTTATGTTACAGCAGTTCTTCCTGTGGTCTGCATTTTACTAAGTAATATGATCGACATTTATGCTTGTGCATATGGGATGAAATTGTATCAATAAATAAAATCAGTAGTACTTCATTATCGCATGTGCCTAGGTACTGTTCTTTTGTGTACACAGTGCAGTAACAATCTGACTCTGCACAGACAATCATACTTAAATAAAAGTCTATAGGATGATAGATTACACTGAGTCGGTACACAAGAGTTGTCACGAATCTGCCACTATTTTGTAGCATTCAAGTTGTTAAAAATGCAGAGTTGTAGCTTGGCCACAAAGGCAGGCAGCGGTGGGTCATAGTTGCAGGGTGGACCACAAAGGCAGCCAGCGGTGGGTCGTAGTTGCAGGGTGGGCCACAAAGGCAGGCAGCCGTGGGTCATAGTTGCAGGGTGGACCACAAAGGCAGCCAGCGGTGGGTCGTAGTTGCAGGGTGGGCCACAAAGGCAGGCAGCCGTGGGTCATAGTTGCAGGGTGGGCCACAAAGGCAGGCAGCCGTGGGCCATAGTTGCAGGGTGGGCCTGGTCAGGCAACGTTGCTGCCGTTCTCCATTGGTGCTGCAAGCCAAGTCCGATCCACACGAGTCCCAGGCTGCCCATTCCACCGATGCCTTGAATTGGCCACGTCCACCACTGTGCTGTGCCCTCCCCTACATCAAGTGGTCACCAAGGCAATCCAACTGAGTGGGAACAGCGCTGAGAACTATGTCTGTTAAAACTCGGCGTTCCATGCACCCACAGTGAAGATGTTTCCCCTCAGGTTACCATTAAAGTTGTCGCTTTTTTCTTTCCCTTAAACCCATGTCGTCAAGATTCATGAGAGTTTATTGTCATGGACTGATCAGACAATGAAATTCTTGCTTTGCTTCAGCACAACAGAACATAGTAGGCATGAATACAGAACAGATCAGTGTGTCCATATCCCATTATATAAATATATACACACATGAATAAATAAACTGATAAAATGCAAATAAACAGATAATGGGCTATTAATGTTCAGAGTTTTGTCCGAGCCAAGTTTAATAGCCTGATGGCTGTGGGGAAGTAGCTATTCCTGAACCAGGTCGTTGCAACCTTCAGGCTCTTGTTCCTTCTACCTGAAGGTAGCGGGGAGATGAGTGTGTGGCCAGGATGGTGTGGGTCCTTGATGATATTGCCAGCCTTTTTGAGGCAGTGACTGGGATTGATCCCCTCGATGGAAGGGAGGTCAGAGCCGATGATGGACTGGGCGGTGTTTACTACTTTTTGTAGTCTATTCTTGATTCCCCTGCCCGGGGTGGGTAAAGATATGGAGCTGGGCAAAAGCACGGGGGATGACTCGTGTGGGTGTGCAGTGGTGGAGCAGAGGAAGAAAGTCTGAGATATTTGGAGAAGGGTAATGAAACACAAATTAGCAGACATTAAAAAAAGTTGTAATTTCTGCCTGTGTGTGGTGGACATCAATACACCAAGCTACTGTTCTAACTTTATGTTTTTGAAGTCGGGGGTTTAGTTTCTCTAGCTAGTCTGAATTGGGGACACTGTTGATGTGTTTTCATGGTACCAGAAGGTATCTTCCAGCACAAAAGTGTTTTAACAACAAATCCTGTGTAAAAGATTGCGTTACAAAACACCAAGATCTCTTCCCTGCTGAGCATTTGAGTTTGCTTGTCTCCGTCAATTAAATATCATTTCAGATCTCAAAATAGTTCTAATTGTGTAATGGGAAAGATGATGCTGATGCAGCCTGCATTTATTTTGATCAGCAGGGTTTCCGAACTAACAACCAAGCACTTTGGATTGGGAAATTGCATTCCTCGTTGGCTGGCTTTTTCTCAGCCGCTGTCTCTGGTGGTTCTGGTGGTGCTTTGGTACAAATAACCAAATATTAAGCAGGTGGACTTGTGATGTCTTACAGCAACATACAGGAGCTTCACGGGTTATCAGTAACCTGACCTACAGAAATCCCACCACTCAAATCCATTTTAAAGCATTTTTCAAGCTAGCAATGATAAAATGTTTAGTGGTATTCATTAAAGGCTGGTTGCAGAATATATTCCATTAGTTTAATTCTGAGTGGTTCTAGACCGATAAATTAATGAAGTGAATTGTGTAGAACAATACCACGTTGGTCGTCTGAAGAAGGGTCTCGACATGAAATGCCACCCACTCCTTCTCTCCAGAGATGCTGCCTGTCCCGCTGAGTTACTCCAGCACTTTGTGCCTGTCTTCAATTTAAACCAGCATCTGCAGTTCCTTCTTCCACCACATTGGTAGTTATGGACGCCATCGAAAGTGAATGTGTGTGACTGGCTGGGAAATAGGCTTGTATAGTTCTCAGGAAGGGAATCCCTGCCTGACCCACGCACCACCTGTATTTATGTTGATAGGATAGTGACACTATCGAGAAGATTTTATGTTTTTTTGGGTACTGCTTATGTAGAGACCCTGGTTCCCCACAGCACCAGAGACCCTGGTTCGTGACCTTGGATGCTGTCTGTGCGGAGTTTGCATGTTCTCCCTGTGACCTCGTGAGTGCTCCGATGTCCACTCTCACCCCAAACACATGCAGGTTTGTAGGTTTAAGAAGGAATTGCAGACGCTGGAAAATCGAAGGTAGACAAAAATGCTGGAGAAACTCAGCGGGTGCAGCAGCATCTATGGAGCGAAGGAAATAAGCCGAAACGTTGCCTATTTACTTCGCTTCATAGATGCTGCTGCACCCGCTGAGTTTCTCCAGCATTTTTGTCTACCTCAGGTTTGTAGGTTAATAGGCCTCTCGAAATTACCCCTAGTGTGTAGGGAGTGGATGAGAAAGTGGGAGAATATCGAACTAATATGAACAGGTGATCGAATGTTCGACATGGATGTTTTCAAGAGAGAGTTAGATTTATCTCTTGGGGCTAACGGAATCCAGGGATATGGGGAGAAAGCAGGAACAGGGTACTGATTTTGGATGATCAGCCATGATCATATTGAATGGCAGTGCTGGCACGAAGGGCCGAATAGCCTACTCCTGCACCTATTTTCTATGGACTAGGTGGGACAAAGGGCCTGTTTCCATTATGTATCAATCCAAAAAAATATCAATCTGCAATTTTCGGTGGTCGACAAAAATGCTGGAGAAACTCAGCGGGCGAGGCATCATCTATGGAGCGTAGGAAATAGGTGACGTTTCATCACCCATTTCCTTCGCTCCATAGATGCTACCTCACCTGCTGAGTTTCTCCAGCATTTTTGTCCATCTTCAATTTTCCAGCATCTGCAGTTCCTTCTTAACCAATCTGCAATTTTAAGTCATTCACTGAATTGTGATCATCACATCTGCCATTTAATGTTGCACATGTTTATATTCTGCTGCATTGTGTAACTCTGGAGATATTGAGAAAACAACGTGCCCTTCTGCTCACTCCGAACTGTTTGTAATGCAGTGTGACTGAGGTGGAACGTGATATCAGGCTGCTGGTTACCATGTGCCCATGCTTCTGCTTGTCCTTGTGTACACGTGTCCTCTTCTACAGCACCACTGTTGCTGAGGTGCATGCATCACGAGGTTTGAGACCAGGAAATTAGTGATATCATCCGCTCAAAATAGACAATATCAAATTGTCTCTTCTTCAAAAACAAATAGGAAAAGATAAACACAAAACACATCTCCGGAGAACATGGATAGGTGACGTTTCACAGAGTGCTGGAGTAACTCAGCGGGTCAGGCAGCATCTGTGGAGAACATGGATAGGTGACGTTTCACAGAGTGCTGGAGTAACTCAGCGGGTCAGGCAGCATCTATGGAGCTAAGGAAATAGCTCCTTTATTTCCAGAAGGATTTCGGCCCGAAAAGTTGCCTATTTCCTTAGCTCCATAGATGCTGCTGCACCATAACTCAGCGGGTCAGGCAGCATCTGTGGAGAACATGGATAGGTGACGTTTCACAGAGTGCTGGAGTAACTCAGTGGGTCAGGCAACATCTGTGGAGAACATGGATAGGTGACGTTTCACAGAGTGCTGGAGTAACTCAGCGGGTCAGGCAGCATATCTGGAGAAATAGGATGCTCTCCCAATCCATATTCTCTAGATCAAAATCCATGTTCTCCAGAGGTGCTGCTTGACGTGCTGAGTTACTGCAGCATTTTGTATCTATGGTGTAAACCAACATCTGCAGTTCCTTTTTATTACATTTTATATAACTAGGAAGATGGTGCAAGGACACAGAGTGCTGGAGTAACTCAGCAGGTCAGGTCTGGAGAACATGGATAGGTGATGGTTCAGGTCAGGACCCTTCAAGGGTGTCGACCCGTAACATCACCCATTCATGTTCTTCACAGATGCTGCCTGACCCGCTGAGTTACTCCAGCTGCTCGTGTCCTTTTGTGTATTAATCGGCATCTGTCATTCCTTGTTTCTATGTTGCTCCAATGTTGGAGGTAGTGTGAAAAGGGAAAATGGCTGCAGATGTGTGTACATCAGAGGAACCTCATCGGGCAGTGTTGATGCCAGCATTAAAGTTTGGTGCCAGCTCTTTTCCAGGGAGCCAACCTCACCTGCCTCTCTCAGTACTCTTGAAGTCAGGGGGGGAGAAGAAGAACCATTTGCCTCCTCTGCTCCCAAAATCAATAAACTGCTGCAGATTTCTGCAACCTAGCCTTGCCACATCTTATAAATATTCAGACCTCTTTACTTTGTAACTGGAATTAATTACTGAATAATGATTTATTGAAAGGTAGTAGTTTTCAATATTGCAGTTAGCAGGGTCGTCGTGAGTCAATGTTGTAGGGGGTGGCATGGTGGCACAGTTATGGAGTTGCTGCCTCACAGCACCAGAGACCCGGGTTTGATCCTGACTACGGGTGCTGCCTGCATGGAGTTTGTACGTTCTCCCCGTGACCGTGTGGGTTTTCTCCAGTTTCCTCCCACACTCCAAAGACGTGCAGGTTTGTAGGGTGATTGGCTTGGTATAATTGTAAATTGTCCCTGGTGTGTGTAGGATAGTGTTGGTGCATGGGGATCGCTGGTCGGCACGGGCTCAGTGAACCAAAGGGCCTGTCCCTGCGATGTATCTCTAAAGTATAAGTCTGTCGTGTTCTGTTCCAAAGCACTCTTTAGGTCCAATATAACCTATCTACACACTTCTATCTAGAGATACAGCCTTGAGTGAATGATTTGAATGCTTTAATTTCTTTGCATCAACTGGTATTCTATAAGAGGGCCAATTAAAAGGTTTTAGTGGACTGATTGCAACCTCCTGATGAGGAATGTTTTTGACCTATCCTGCTGATTTAATTGTTGATTTCCACTTTTTATGAAAATTAACGAGTTCTAATTCACTTTTACAAAAATGTATGGTATTACGTTTTAACGAACTAAGATTACTATCTTGTCTTCACCCTCCTCCTCTTTCTGCTAACGGCCAGAGAACTGGCCCATATTTCCTTAATTGCTTCGAGAATATAGGGTGGGGAGCAAGAGGCAAAAGAGTTTTAGTGCTGCTGTAAATTTAATATTGCATCAAGAGATATTGGTTTTTGTAATTTTATAGTAATTTTGTTTTTACGGACTGATTTGATGAGATATTTAGTGTCAAATTGAAACAATTTTTTCCTGTCTCCATGTTAATTTGAGATGAATTGGATTATTGTCTGGTTCTAGGTTATAAAATTGTAGCAACAAGCCCTTGAAGAATGTGTACAATCCAGAGCACAACAAGAGGAGTACTGTTGGTGGAATTCTTCAAATATTGAAAAGTTCAAACGCTTCTGTTTTGTCTGTTGCATTGGACAGGGTTTTCAGGGAAACAGATTCCTGAACAATCACTTTATTTCCATGTGATGTATAACCGCGTTCTGCTCTATGTGGGATAGATATCTGTGTGTGACGGTGTTTTAACTTTGAACTTTTTGTTCTCCATGAATGTAGCAAACAGAGGCACAATAAGCTTTGGCGCTCCCATTCTGACAGCGACCTCTCTGACCACCGCATCAATAAATCTACCGTCAACTTGAACAGGAGGGACAGCACTTCAACTACTGAGATGTCAACTGACCCACTTGCAGAACATTTATATGACCACCAATTCCTGAATGTCCCTAGTGCAGTCTCACCCAGAGTTAATGAGGAAATGAGAGAATTCAATTTCCGTATTAATGCAAAACATGAAAAGCCTACAGACTGTAACGCAGATCCCTTGCAGAACCGAGTGTCTTCCGCACCCATGCCAATGGCGGCTGCTTCTAGCAGTACCGCTAATGATGTCAGTTGCACATCTGATATAATTCCTCTTCAAAACTGTCACTCTGACAAGCCAGCTTCACCGCAACAGGAACTAACGTCTTCAACTGAGCAGCCCGTGATATTGGCCGCCTTGGGCAGTGAATTAAAAGGAGAAGATAGTTTAAGCTCCAACTGCATTTCATTGCCATTACCTGAAGCTGCTGCCCCAGTGCAAGATCACACAGCTTCCCCAGAGTTGCCCCTTCCCGACTCCGCACCCAGCGGAGATGCAGCAATCTGTAGCGGCAATGCCGATCGAATTGACTTCTTCAGTGCCAGAGAAAAATTCATTGAACTTTCACAGGAGAGTGGGGTGCGAGTCCAGCCGCACGTGAAAACTGACGAACCCGGAGGATGCAAGCCATGTGCCGTGAGAGCGGCTGCTGCCCCAGACACCCTGCACAAAGAGCAGCACCTTGAGAATGGTCTGGGCCCAATGTCCATGGACAGTCTTCCCCACGCACGAGACAGCGATGGGAAACCTACTGAGGTAAAGCTCACAAGTAGACACAAGCAATTGCACATGCTAGTTTACAAACAAAACACAGAGTGCTGGAGTAACTCAGCGGGTCAGGCAGCATCTGTGGAGAACATGGATAGGTGACGTTTCACAGAGTGCTGGAGTAACTCAGTGTGTCAGGCAGCATCTGTGGAGAACATGGATAGGTGACGTTTCACAGAGTGCTGGAGTAACTCAGCGGGTCAGGCAGCATCTATGGAGAACATGGATAGGTGACGTTTCACAGAGGGCTGGAGTAACTCAGCGGGTAAAGGCAGCATCTACGGAGCTAAGGAAATAGGCAACGTTTCGGGCCGAAACCCTTACGGGTTTCGGCCCGAAACGTTGCCTATTTCCAGTAGGATTTCGGCCCGAAAAGTTGCCTATTTCCTTAGCTCCATAGATGCTGCTGCACCATAACTCAGCGGGTCAGGCAGCATCTGTGGAGAACATGGATAGGTGACGTTTCACAGCAGAACCCTTCTTCAGGAGAAACGTCACCTGTCCTTCTTGTCCACACCTGCTGCTGAACCCACTGAGTTACTCCAGCACTCTGTGTCTTATTTTGTAAACCAGCATCTGCTGTTGCTTGTATCTTTTTTTTTGTGGATAAAATCTATTACAATTAACCACAGATGAAGTAAGCAAAGATAATCTAAAATATTTATTTAATTGCAATGAGCTACATTTGTCCTTGAACAAATACCATTTTTGTTCAAATTAGGCTCGTGTCCATTAACATTTGTAATCTTTCCTATTCTGTTTCCGGCGGATAGAGGTGCTGCCTCACAGCACCAGAGACCCGGGTTCAATCCTGACCTTGGGTGCTGTCTATGTGGAGTTTGCATGTTCTCCCTATAACCGCCTGGATTTCCACCAGGTGCTCCGGTTTCCTCCCACATCCCAAAAGACGAGTGGGTTTATAGTTTAATTGTCGATCTGTAAATTGCCCTTGTGTGTAGGGAGTGGATGAGAAAGTGGGATAACATAGAACTAATTTGAACAGGTTGTCGGTGTGGTCTCGGCGGGCCGAATGGCATCTTTCCATGCTGCAGCTTTCAATCGATCAGCGCCTGGTACTTTGATGTTGGAGTTTTGCCATTCAGCTCCTAGAACAGAATCTCATAATTCTGGGATGAATTCCAATCCTAAAACATCTTATCTGCCAGCTGTACACATGTAGAGCACACTGAATACAGTTCCTGAGGGCTTAAGGGAATGAATAGAAGATGGATTGGATCTGGACCCTTCTTCTGTCAGATTGGAGTAGGGGGGAGAAAACTGGGAGCGGGGCAAGTGATAGGTAGATATAGGTGAGCGGAGGGGTGAGTGGGAGATACGTGGAGTTACGACCTTTGTCATTATCTCCACCCAGACTGAAGAAGGGCCCTGACCCAAAACCTCACCTGTCCATTCCTTCCTCAGATGCCCCACTGAATTTCCTCCAGCATGTTGTATTTTGTGCCAGATTCTGACACCTGCAGTTCCTTGTGTCTCCAATGTAGAAACATGCTTAAGAAACTCCTAGGTAGACAACAGTGCTGGAGAAACTCAGTGGGTGCAGCAGCATCTATGGAGCGAAGGAAATAGGCAACTTTTCGGGCCGAAACCCCTCGGGTTTCGACCCGAAAAGTTGCCTATTTCCTTCGCTCCATAGATGCTGCTGCACCCGCTGAGTTTCTCCAGCACTTTTGTCTACCTTCGATTTCCCAGCATCTGCAGTTCCTTCTTAAACACTTAAAAAAACTCCCTGCGTTTTCTTTAGTGTGATGAGATTTTTACTGTTAGTGATGTCGAAAGTAGGAGGTATTCAAATTAAGGTGTTTGCGTTGTTTAATTGACTTTCATTAACTTTTTATAGATTTTATAAAAGTTAATTTATAGAAATTAATCCTGATTGCCACACTGGCGGAAGATAATTCAGATTCAGAAAACTTTATTGTCTGTCATAACAGAAAATCTTCTTTGACGTGGCTCAACATACAGACAGGACAATGTACTGATAAGCAGTCATACAGCACAGATTTCTGCGACCACACACAGTGTGTATCGATCTTAAAAGCCAATATAAAGATTAAAAACTGTAAAAATAGACAAGATAAAAGTTGTGGATACGTGTAAAGTGACAATGCGTCAGGGTTAATTTGTCCATTGTTCATTTTTTATTTAAGCTGTTTATGGCAATGGGTATGAATGAGTTTTTGTGGATGTTTTTCTTGGATAGGGGGACTTTATATCAGCGGCCTGATGGCAGAAGTTGGAAAGACTTGTGCAGGGGGTGGGTGGGATCCTGTGTAATGAGATTGGCTTTCCTTTTAACTGCCTGGGTGTGGAGTACTGATAATTGATTTTGAGTTTTGCCAGTTATTTGTTATAATATTGATGTTTTAAGAATCCAATTATCTTGTCTTTCTGCAGGAAAATCTGGCATCCTTATCTTTCAGCAAGAAGTCTTCCTTAACCAGGTCCCAGTCTTTAAATGTCATTTCTGTGAAAGAAATAGTGACGGGGATAGAGTCCAACCAGAATACTGGTGTGTTGCAGACAAAGGCAGAGAATGTCACCAGTGTCCAGAGCCAAATGCCAAAGAGGAATACAGTTCATGAACTATCTGCAGATTTCCACTGGCCTTCTGAAAACGGCATTGCTGCAAACAAAATTGGTGCAAGCAAGTCTTTAGTTGACGACGGTGAGGTCAAGCAAAATGGCGGTCTTTGGGTAAACGTACCTGTCGAGAGCTGTGATGATTGCCAGGGGGCAACTTTGGAGAAGTCTGGGCAGGATGAGCTCTTGGGCCACCAGCAGGTTGCTAAATGGTGCCCTGGGTCAGTGAGACGTGCGACCAAGGAGTTTGAGGAGCGACTGAAGCAAGAGCACGAACAACAGCCGTGTGTGGCCACAGCGTTGCCCACGCGCAAACCTTCTCGTGCCGACGGGGACGCGGCTGGTGACGCCGCGGTGACCAGCAAGAGCGGCGAGGTCTCTCCTGAAGCCTGCTTGTTGCCGGATAGAGAACAGGGAAGTATCACTATCGGATGCAATGAGCTTCTGAATCCAGAACCAGCCCCGGAGATGCTGTCCAATGTGATCGGGCTCCCACTGCAACCCAAAGTAGACCAATTGCAGACTGCGCCTGGCTCTGTGAGCGCTGTAGAACACAGGGTGGTCCATGCTTTTGAAACTTTAGAGGGTTTTGATTCATACGCCCAGCTTCCGAAGAAAATTGAGATAATTGAATATACCCATATATTTAAATCAGCAACTCCGCAAGTAGGCATGGATGATAAGAGAGACGAAAAGATGAAGCGTGAATCTCCAGCAACAGAAAGTGACCTTGCCATACTTTCTATCACTGAAGATGAATCTCCAGCCAAGGAAAATGAAGATACCAGCAAGTCTCCCGGCGATCTACAGATGGTAGAGGTTCCTTCCACCGATGCTCAGCCACAGCCGCATCTCTGGCCATTATTGGATCCTGCAGGTTTAGCCCCACAAGACAGTGCAGAAAGTGAAGCCATGACCTTGCCGATTGCTAGTCCTTTGGGTGAGATAACCCACGTCCCATCAGAATGTGAGGTTGCTGCATTTGACCATCACAGTGCCCACTTGCCAGTAGACGGATGCCCAACCCCAGTCCTCCACCTGGGAGGTGTCACCCTGTCAAGTACGGATACCGACGCAGAAATCCCTGATGAGGAAACTTGCCATTTGGAGCTTCAAGATGTCAGCCAAGGAATGGCACGTTTACAAAGCACAGATGTCGGCTGCACAATACTCACCCCTGACGATTTAGAACGCAGCTTCAGCAGGTTTGACCAGAGTGTCCGAGAGATGCAGAAGATGCTAAGTTTCTCGTACCTTGATCACAATCTTCCGCACCGCTGCAGCAATGACAGTCTAAACCACCTGAGTGGTCCCCTGGCGTGTGGGAGCCAGCAGGCGGAGGAGATTGGAGCAAAGATAAGACGAGCTGGTCTCACGACACCGTCTCAGATGAAGCGGTCAGCATCGATCGCCAAGCTGGGTTGCCTCGAACTCTCCACGGATGAGTTATGCAAGACCATGGATCCGACCACGGCACTCCAAGCACTTTGTGATTGCGGGCAAGACCCAGCGTGGACTGTGGGAAGGACAGGGGAGGTGAGAACGGGGTGCGCTGGGGAAGAGGAGCCCAACAAAAAGAAGTGTGTTTCCCTCTCCGTCCTCCACGACGGGCAGACGGAGCAAGGTGAAAGATCTGAGAGCAAAGCTGCGGAGAATCCTCCAATACAACATGCCAAAGACAGCGAGCCTGCCCCTCATGGTTTAGTGAGAGCAAGGCCCAACCTTTCCCAGCTGGAGCCTTCTGACACAGACCCACCTTGTCTCACATCATTGACACCCTCAAAGCCTCATCACAACCATCACAGAAATCATCCGTTAAAGCAAATCAAATCAGCCGGTGGGAGGAAGTGGACTGCAAGTCCTCTGTATAACACCATGTAACTCTTGTCGGTTTCTGGACAAGAGGCAGATGGGTTTATTCAGAAGGAACATGCACTTTACAATTTGTTTTCTATATGTGAAATGCGTGTTTTATTTTGTGACGACTGCATGTGAACCTTGGGCTTTCTGTAGTTGGTTTTGATTTGAAATTGTCCTGTTTAAACCCATTGTTAAAGAGCGCACCAACCAACACAGATCAAGTTTGTGATTCACAAGCCCCCTCGAAACCAAAATCAGGGAAACGCTGCTCTTTGTGAAACATTTCATATTGTACAAACTTAACGTCACTTTTGTAACTTTTGCATTGCTTACCGTTCATAATGTGTTTGGACTGAATTCCCTGATGCCCGTCAGAAGGAAAACATGAGTGCAGCTGATCCTTCGGCCCATGCCATTCTCTCGCTTGTCGTGCAGGGAATGATGGAAGGCACCAACGCACGCACGCACGCCACATACACACACACACACACACGCACACGCACACACACACACACACACGCACGCACGCACACACACACACACGCACACACGCACGCACACACACACACACACACACACACACACACACACACACACACACACACACACACATTGCGCAAGGTCACCTCCATTACCGATCTATTCCCTGCTGGCTGGCTTTCACACACACTGTTGGATGCATCATTTTAACCTACGCAACGTGCTGAAAATGTTCAGAGTGAAATTGGTTTACATATGTTTTGTCAGTTTGTATTTTCCCTGTAAGATGGTCTGCTTTCAGGGTGAATGTGAATTATTACTTGAACTCTGCACTGAGCGATTCCTCAGCCCCTCCATATCAGTGTCTGGAGGAGTCCTCCTTGCAACTGGCATCTGCTCTTTATTACTCTGTGTACCCTGTCTGGTTTGCAGGCAGACGTAAATGCACCTGAACCATAACGGAGTCACTTTTCAAAAGTGCTATATCCTTCAAAGATGCTCCCTTTTCATTCATTTTATAAATTGCTGATTTGGATTTATTTTTTTTGCATTTTTGTTAAAAGACGTTTGTTCCTGTTTAATAAAACAACTTTCCCCTCTTTCCTGCTCCTTCCCACTTCTTGCTTGAAAGAACAATTTGATAAAGACTAAATTATTTAATTTAACTGGAATTATCTTTGTTCCAGCCTAATAAAATTCAACAGGTGGTTTCCCCTCTTCTCTCCCCACCCTTTTCTTGCTTGAGAGCACACTTTGATACGGATTAAATGATTACATGAAACTGGAATTAATTGCAATCTGCTATCTATTTCAATGTGGTGGGTTGTCAGGATCGCCCGCCATCCTCGTATCTGCACACCTCCGTGCCGTGAAGAATAATATCGGTGATACCCAAACTCCAGGTTGTACTGGAAACTTGTGGCCAACAAGCTGAAGATGTCAGTAATATTCTTGTAATTATTTTCTCTCCCGTCATTCTCACCGTAGCTCGTGGACGTTCTCTGCCATATCCAGAGTGCACAGTTCTTTGAATAACTGCAAGGATTTTTGTGCTGTGTGTGTGTGTGTGTGAGAACAAACGCCTGGTTTTAAAACGGTGACACCCAAACTATACCGGACATCTGTTGCTGTTAGGAATGTGGTCTGGGTTAGCTGGAAATAAGCATCTTTTTTACAAATTGAACAGTAAACTACTGGCACTGACCAAGCAGAAATGTTGTTATAAGATTCAGCAAATGGTCATCATCATGAGAAATGATTATTATGGGGGGGAAATGGAAAAGTCTAAAACAAGATTTGGAACATTAATTAAGAATATATTTGCTATAGTCATAGTCTAAATTATAAAGTAGAATTTCACATTGTTATTATAACTAGTGTTCTTGTCTAGTCCCGTGAAATTGTATTTGGGCAAATGGGCAATTCATACATTTCTTAAACATGCAAAAAGATTCTCCCCGTCCAACTTCCCATGTCTAGAAACACTACTGCAACTTTCTTGGAGGAACAGTGCTGGGTTCAATCTCTTCCCACTGTATAGGGCAGGTTTATAGTGCTCTCATCACTCCCTGTGTCTCTGTAGTGCGAGTGTGGATTCCTGTATCCCTTATTCTCCCTGCCCCAGTCCTCTGCTGCTTTAATGTGTACGAAGGAACTGCAGATGCTGGTTAAAACTGAAGATGGACACAAAACGCTGGAGTAACAGCGGGTCAGGCAGCATCTCTGGAGAGGAGGAGTGATGAGAGATGCTACCTATCCCGCTGTGTTACTCCAGCTTTCTGTGTCTATCGCTGCTGTTGTAACATGCTGAGCCTTGTAACCTTATTCACACCCGCCTGTTGGTCTGTTTAGGCTGCTGGTCTGTTTGACTTCACAATCCCTGCAGTTAGGAAACTAAAAAAAAAATAGCTGGGATGTTCAGGATTGGGCTGTTCCGGATTGGAATTGCTGTAGGCCTTAATTCAGTTGTAACCTTCAAAAACATAGCCTCAATGTATACGATATGATTTTTAATAAAATCACCATCTGCCCATGCCTGTAGCAATACTGCATTGTCCACTTTTCATTTAATGACCGCCCCTATTGTAAATTGTTCAGGATTGGGCTGTAACGTTTGAATTCCTGTACGTCCTAGTTCAGTCGTAACTTTCAAGAACGTAGCTGGGATGTTCACGATAAGCTTTGTATGTAAGATCTCCCCGTGCCTGTAGTAATATTGCATTGCCCACTGTCCATTTAACCGACGCCCCCCCATTGTAAATAAAAGGGAGAGTTGACGACTTTGTGTATCTTGCCTGGAACATGTGAAATAGTGTAGCTGACGGGCTAGGCGGGAAACCATTAAACATAGATGTCACCAGTCTCTGGACCTCTGCTGTTGCAAAGTTACTTTTGAAGCCACTGCTGTTAACAACTTTGAAAGGGCATTTTTGTACAAAGTGAGTCTTTTATAACTGGGATCATTATTGTTTACATTGTGAATATTTGAGCTGTACATTTTCTGAATTTGTAGATGCAGCCAGTGTGCTCCTGCCTTGGCATTCGCTTTTCATTCATTGGTTTGTAATTGTCAAACTGATTTTTACACTTTTTTTAAAACCAATGTACATTACGTGACTGCATGTGTCATATGGGGGGGGGGTGGGGGGGGTGAGGCTGCGGGAGAAGCTTCATTCTTAATAGTTTTTGTAAGATGGGAGCGAGTACCACCGTTTTTTAAAATCGGGTGGTACGTTTGCATTAGCCTTATATATTGCCACCGTACCATATAAATGTGACATTCACAGTAAAGGACATATGGCACAAGACAAGACAGTGCCTTCTGATGAATTAGGATTACACCACACTTGAGGTAGATCTGTTAGCGACGTGTGACATTGGGGTTTTATTCCACAGCCTCTGTCGCTAACACTGTGTGGTTCCCAATTGGGTGAGTTCTCACATGAAGTTTGATCAGTCCACCTGGCCAGAGGCAGTGTGTGGCCCTGGGCCCACTCTTCATGTTAGACTGTTACTGGACGCTGTTTCTCATGATGGCGAACCCCGCTGTACAAATGGATTTTTATTGCGAGTGTGCTCAGTTGCTTAATGTGAAGTAATGCACTGTTGTATTAAGTACAATGTTCTTGTTACAAAATTAATAAATTTTTATTTTGGAGAATGGTATTTTTTGGAATACATGGATAGTTAGAGATGTAAAATTGCAAATGGAAGCACTATACGGCCATTCAATTAATATATAAAACAGGAAGATTTAACACTTTGGTAATAATCATATTTCATAGAAACATAGAAAATAGGTGCAGGAGTAGGCCATTCAGCCCTTCGAACCTGCACCGCCATTCAATATGATCATGGCTGATCATCCAACTCAGTATCCTGTACCTGCCTTCTCTCCATACCCCCTGATCCCGTTAGCCACAAGGGCCACATCTAACTCCCTCTTAAATATAGCCAATGAACTGTGGCCTGAACTACCTTGTGTGGCAGAGAATTCCACAGATTCACCTCTCTGCGTGAAAAATGTTTTCCTCGTCTCGGTCCTAAAAGACTTCCCCCTTATCCTTAAACTGTGACCCCTTGTCCTGGACTTCCCCAACATCGGGAACAATCTTCCTGCATCTAGCCTGTCCAACCCCTTAAGAATGTTGTAAGTTTCTATAAGATCCCCCCTCAATCTTCTAAATTCTAGCGAGTACAAGCCGAGTCTATCCAGTCTTTCTTCATATGAAAGGCCTGACATCCCAGGAATCAGTCTGGTGAACCTTCTCTGCACTCCCTCTATGGCAAGAATGTCTTTCCTCAGATTTGGAGACCAAAACTGTACGCAATACTCCAGGTGTGGTTTCACCAAGACCCTGTACAACTGCAGTAGAACCTCCTTGCTCCTATACTCAAATCCTTTTGCTATGAATGCTAACATATCATTTGCTTTTTTCACTGCCTGCTGCACCTGCTTGCCTACTTTCAATGACTGGTGTACCATGACACCCAGGTCTCGTTGCATCTCCCCTTTTCCTAATCGGCCACCATTTAGATAATAGTCTACTTTCCTGTTTTTGCCACCAAAGTGGATAACCTCACATTTATCCACATTACACTGCATCTGCCATGCATTTGCCCACTCACCCAGCCTATCCAAGTCACCTTGCAGCCTCCTAGCATCCTCCTCACAGCTAACACTGCCCCCCAGCTTCGTGTCATCGGCAAGATGTCATTTTGCTTTGTTAATGTTACACTTCAGGCTCTTTTTTAATTCCAGTTCAGTTAGTTTATTGTCACGTGTGTCAAAGAACAATTAAAAGCTTCTGTTGCGTGCTAACCAGTCAGTGGAAAGACAATACATGATTACAATCGATCCATTTACAGTGTACAGATAGATAACTTGTTTTTCTTCAAGACAGCAAGGGATCGGAATAGAGGGTAGACAAAAGTTGCCTATTTCCTTTGCTCCATAGATTTCCTTTGCTCCATAGATGCTGCTGCACCCGCTGAGTTTCTCCAGCACTTTTGTCTACCTTCGATTTTCCAGCATCTGCAGTTCCTTCTTAAACAAGGGATTGGAATACCCTACCAGCCAGCATCAGGGATCTCCAAAACATCAACACATACAAAGATGCAACTCCAAAAGTATCGACTAGCATGTCCGACACCATCATAGTGCTGAGTGATTCTCTACCTAGAGCTGTCCAGCGTATTACATCCAGATCTAGGTACATAATAAGGGAATAATGGTTAAACCAGCAATGTCTAATCAAGGATAGTTCGAGGGTCATCAATGATAATAGAATTATAGACTTGCAGAGCTGAGCAGCACGGAAACAGGCCATTCAGCCCACCTTGTGCATGCTTTCACACCTCTGCATCAGTTATAATGTTGTAAACATGAAACAAGCCCTTCGGCCCACCTTGTCCATATCAACCAAATTGCCATTCTTGGCTGGTTCCATTTGCCCGTAGCCCTCTAAAACCTTTCTATCCAAATATCAGCGTGAATATCTTTGGAAAAGTCATAATTATATCCGCTTTTACAGCTTCCTCTGGCAGCTCGTTCCAGATACCGACTGCACGCTAAGTGGAATAAGTTGAGTTTAGTTTATTGTCACGTGTACCGAGGTACAGTGAAAAGCTTTTGTTGCATGCTGACCGGTTAGCAGGAAGACAATCCATGATTACAATCGAGCCGTCCGAGTTGTGTACAGATACATGATAAAGGGAATCATGTTTAGTGCAAGGTAAAGTCCGATCTCTGCTAGTCCAAAAGTCTCCAATGAGGTAGATAATAGTTCAGAACCGCTCTCTAGTAGTTGGTAGGATGGTTCAGTTGCCTGATAACTTGCCCCTGAAGTTTCTCATCATTCTCTCTCCTCTCACCTAAAGCTGATGCCCTCTAGCTTTAGAATTCTCTACCTTGGGGGGGGGGGGGGGGGGGGGGGGGGGGGGGGGGGGGGGGGAGAATTAGTATATTCGGCCCATCGAGTCTACCCCACCATTCACTCATGGCTGATCTATCTCTCCCTCCTAACCCCATCCTCCTGCCTTCTCCACATAACCCCTGACACCTGTACTAATCTATCTGCTTTAAAAATATCCATTGACTTGGCCTCCACAGCCTTCTGTGGCAAAGAATTCCACAGATTCACCACCCTCTGACTAAAGAAATTCCTCTTCATCTCCTTTCTAAAGGAACGTTCTCTTCAGATTGTATTTGCCTTCCTTACTAACACTCGCACGTGCAAATTAACCCTTGGGGAACTCTGCACCAGCATTCCCATGTTCCTTTGTGGAATCATCCTCTCCACATCCCGTCTACCTCCTATTATCCGGCTCCTCCATTCATCTGGACAAAATTACGAGAAAGCACTTAAAATCCCCCCGGAAATGTGGTGCCCAGGCCGGGTGAGATGGCCGATCTCATCGAAACAGAAAAATAGGTGCAGGAGTAGGCCATTCGGCCCTTCGAGCCAGCACCACCGTTCAATATGATCATGGCTGATCATCCAAAATCAGTGCCCTGTTCCTGCTTTTCCACCATATCTCTTGATTCCGTTAGCCCTAAGAGCTTTATCTAACTCCCTTGAAAACATCCAGTGACTTGGCCTCCACTGCCTTCTGTGGCAGAGAATTCCACAGATTCACCAACCCTGCGTGAGGAAGGTTTTCCTCATCTCAGTCCTATATGGCCAACCCCTTATTTTTAAACTGTGAGCCCCTGGTTCTGGACTTCCCCAACATCGGGAATGTTTTTCTTGCATCTAGCTTGTCCAATCCTTTAAGAATTTTATATGTTTCTATAAGATATCCTCTCATCCTTCAAAATTCCAGTGAATACAAGCCTAGTCGACCCATTCTTTCAGCATATGTCAGTCCTGTCATCCCGGGAATTAACCTAGTGAACCTACGCTGCACTCCCTCAATAGCAAGAATGTCCTTCCTCAAATTAGGAGACCAAAATTGCACACAATACTCCAGGTGCAGTCTCACCAGGGCCCTGCGCAACTGCAGTAGGACCTTGCTTCTAAACTCAAATCCTCTTGCAATGAAGGCTAGCATGCCATTAGCTTTCTTCACTGCCTGCTGTACCTGCATGCTTACTTTCAGTGACTGACATACAAGCACACATAGGTCTCGTTGCACCTCCCTTTTCCTAATCTGACACCATTCAGATCATAATCTGCCTTCCTGTTCTTGCCACCAAAGTGAATAACCTCACATTTATCCACATTATACTGCATCTGCCACGCATCTGCCCACTCACCCAACCTGACCAGGTCACCCTGCAGCCTCATAGCATCCTCCTCGCAACTCACATTTCCACCCAACTTTGTGTCATCTGCAAACTTGGATGTCACATTTAATTCCCACTAAATCGTTAATATATATTGTAAATAATGGGTCAATAGACAATAGGTGCAGGAGCAGGCCATTCGGCCATTCAATGTGATCATGGCTGATCATCCCCAATCAGTACCCCGTTGCTGCCTTCTCCCCATATCCCCTGACTCCGCTATTTTTAAGATCCCTGTCTAGCTCCCTCTTGAAAGTATCCAGAGAACCGGCCTCCAACCGGTCCCAACACCGAGCCTTGCGGCACCCACTAGTCACTGCCTGCCATTCTGAAAAGGACCCATTAATTCCTGCTCTTTGCTTCTTGTCTGCCAACCAGTTCTCTATCCATGTCGATACCCTCCCCCCAATAACATGTGCTCTAATGTTGCACACTAGTCTCTTGTCCTCCTCAGCACAGCTACCAATTTGGTTGGCCCAATCTATATGTAGATTGAAGTCAGGCATGATAACTGCGCATGGGTATTTCCGCGGCTGATTGGCGGGTGGACTCTGCCCTCTGCGGCCGAGGCTCATGAACTCTGACCTTGCCGGAGCCGGCAGATACGTTCCCATGGCCGATTTTGCGGCCGGTATCTCGGCCCCTCCCCTTGGCGGTCAAGGCGGAACGATCCGGTACCGTTGGACTCGTCACGGAACCCCGAGTAATATAGGAGCGACCATCCTCTCACCAACAAATTTGAATAATAAAAATTATAATAAAAATCCAATTATACATAACACAATAAGAACATGGAAACAAATAAAACAGACTTTAAAATTAAGAAACCTATCTCTTTTAATACCAATAGTCAATAATCCATCGTTTAAACCATCAATCATAGACAAATCATTTATACAATGGGAAAGAATGGGAATTAAAACGCTCGAAGATCTGTATGAATTAGGGAATCTATTATCATTTCAACAACTACAACTGAAATATAATTTGAAAAATAACCAATATTTTAAATATCTTCAAATTTGTGATTATCTGAAAAAACACACAAAAAACTATCATAAGATGCCTTCCGACTTATTGGATGAAGCAATGAAGACCAAGGCGGAATCAGCTAATTTAATATCGTACTTATATAATATCATTTTAAACATAGAAATACCCACAACAGATGGAATTAGAAAAGATTGGGAACAAGAATTAGCTATAAAAATCTCAAAAGAGACCTGGGATAATCATTTACTACAGGTGCATAAATGTTCGATCAACGTACGGCATACGCTCATCCAATTTAAAACATTACATAGATTATATTATTCAAAAACTAAATTAAATAAAATCTTCCCTAATGTTTCACCAATCTGTGATAAATGCCTATGCCAAGAAGCTACCATAGCGCACTCTTTTGTTTTTTGTACAAAAATCCAAAAATTCTGGTATGAAATATTTGATATTTTTTCGAAATTGATCAAAATAAAACTGGTACCAAAACCAGAATGGATTATCTTCGGAATATCGGAAGATAACCCTGAATTAAACGTGTTTCAGAAGAATTTATTTAATTACGGGCTAATAATGGGAAAAAAGCTTATACTTAAATTCTGGAAAAATGCGCCGACACCAACAATAAAAATGTGGATATCAAATATGTTTGAAACATTACATCTGGAAGAGATGAGATTCCTCCTAGCAGGTAAAGCAGACCAATTTCAAAAGACGTGGTCTATGTTTCTGGACCTATTACAAGCATGAGGTGCAATAGTAACCTAAAGAAAAAAAAAAACAAATATATAAATAAGCGGAATCAGGACCTGGTAACGGGAGGTAAAACAGACTTGGTTGGTAGTCCCCTTTCTGCGGAGTTTAATGTTATAATAGAGCGATTGTTTCTACTTTCTCTTTCTCTCTTTTCTAAGGTCTATTTTCTCACTTTACTTCCTTCTCTAACTTCTTTCCTAAGGGGCTTTCTTTTC